>NW_025535097.1:10000-121526 GCF_020615455.1 Coregonus clupeaformis
TACATGTAGAGACCAGCTGATTCATTATACATGTAGAGACCAGCTGATTCATTATACATGTAGAGACCAGCTGATTCATTATACACGTAGAGACCAGCTGATTCATTATACACGTAGAGACCAGCTGATTCATTATACATATAGAGACCAGCTGATTCATTATACATGTAGAGACCAGCTGATTCATTATACATGTAGAGACCAGCTGATTCATTATACATGTAGAGACCAGCTGATTCATTATATATGTAGAGACCAGCTGATTCATTATACATATAGAGACCAGCTGATTCATTATACATGTAGAGACCAGCTGATTCATTATACATGTAGAGACCAGCTGATTCATTATACATGTAGAGACCAGCTGATTCATTATACATGTAGAGACCAGCTGATTCATTATACATGTAGAGACCAGCTGATTCATTATACATGTAGAGACCAGCTGATTCATTATACATGTAGAGACCAGCTGATTCATTATACATGTAGAGACCAGCTGATTCATTATACATGTAGAGACCAGCTGATTCATTATACATGTAGAGACCAGCTGATTCATTATACATGTAGAGACCAGCTGATTCATTATACACGTAGAGACCAGCTGATTCATTATACATGTAGAGACCAGCTGATTCATTATACATGTAGAGACCAGCTGATTCATTATACATGTAGAGACCAGCTGATTCATTATACATGTAGAGACCAGCTGATTCATTATACATGTAGAGACCAGCTGATTCATTATACATGTAGAGACCAGCTGATTCATTATATATGTAGATACCAGCTGATTCATTATACATGTAGAGACCAGCTGATTCATTATACATGTAGAGACCAGCTGATTCATTATACATGTAGAGACCAGCTGATTCATTATACATGTAGAGACCAGCTGATTCATTATACATGTAGAGACCAGCTGATTCATTATATATGTAGAGACCAGCTGATTCATTATACACGTAGAGACCAGCTGATTCATTATACATGTAGAGACCAGCTGATTCATTATACATATAGAGACCAGCTGATTCATTATACATGTAGAGACCAGCTGATTCATTATACACGTAGAGACCAGCTGATTCATTATACATGTAGAGACCAGCTGATTCATTATATATGTAGAGACCAGCTGATTCATTATACACGTAGAGACCAGCTGATTCATTATACATGTAGAGACCAGCTGATTCATTATACATGTAGAGACCAGCTGATTCATTATACATATAGAGACCAGCTGATTCATTATACATGTAGAGACCAGCTGATTCATTATACATGTAGAGACCAGCTGATTCATTATACATGTAGAGACCAGCTGATTCATTATACATGTAGAGACCAGCTGATTCATTATACATGTAGAGACCAGCTGATTCATTATACATATAGAGACCAGCTGATTCATTATACATATAGAGACCAGCTGATTCATTATACATGTAGAGACCAGCTGATTCATTATACATATAGAGACCAGCTGATTCATTATACATATAGAGACCAGCTGATTCCTTATACATATAGAGACCAGCTGATTCATTATACATGTAGAGACCAGCTGATTCATTATACATATAGAGACCAGCTGATTCATTATACATGTAGAGACCAGCTGATTCATTATACATATAGAGACCAGCTGATTCATTATACATGTAGAGACCAGCTGATTCATTATACATATAGAGACCAGCTGATTAATTATACATGTAGAGACCAGCTGATTCATTATACATGTAGAGACCAGCTGATTCATTATACATGTAGAGACCAGCTGATTCATTATACATGTAGAGACCAGCTGATTCATTATACATGTAGAGACCAGCTGATTCATTATACATGTAGAGACCAGCTGATTCATTATACATGTAGAGACCAGCTGATTCATTATACAATAGAGACCAGCTGATTCATTATACATATAGAGACCAGCTGATTCATTATACATGTAGAGACCAGCTGATTCATTATACATGTAGAGACCAGCTGATTCATTATACATGTAGAGACCAGCTGATTCATTATACATGTAGAGACCAGCTGATTCATTATACATGTAGAGACCAGCTGATTCATTATACATAAGAGACCAGCTGATTCCTTATACATGTAGAGACCAGCTGATTCATTATATATGTAGAGACCAGCTGATTCATTATACATAAGAGACCAGCTGATTCCTTATACATGTAGAGACCAGATGATTCATTATATATGTAGAGACCAGCTGATTCATTATACATATAGAGACCAGCTGATTCATTATACATGTATAGACCAGCTGATTCATTATACATGTAGAGACCAGCTGATTCATTATACATGTAGAGACCAGCTGATTCATTATACATGTAGAGACCAGCTGATTCATTATATATGTAGAGACCAGCTGATTCATTATACATGTAGAGACCAGCTGATTCATTATACATGTAGAGACCAGCTGATTCATTATACATGTAGAGACCAGCTGATTCATTATACATGTAGAGACCAGCTGATTCATTATACATGTAGAGACCAGCTGATTCATTATACACGTAGAGACCAGATGATTCATTATATATGTAGAGACCAGCTGATTCATTATACATATAGAGACCAGCTGATTCATTATACATGTATAGACCAGCTGATTCATTATACATGTAGAGACCAGCTGATTCATTATACATGTAGAGACCAGCTGATTGATTATACATGTAGAGACCAGCTGATTCATTATACATGTAGAGACCAGCTGATTCATTATACATGTATAGACCAGCTGATTCATTATACATGTAGAGACCAGCTGATTCATTATACATAAGAGACCAGCTGATTCCTTATACATGTAGAGACCAGATGATTCATTATACATGTAGAGACCAGCTGATTCATTATACATGTAGAGACCAGCTGATTCATTATACATGTAGAGACCAGCTGATTCATTATACATGTAGAGACCAGCTGATTCATTATACGTGTAGAGACCAGCTGATTCATTATACATGTAGAGACCAGCTGATTCATTATATATGTAGAGACCAGCTGATTCATTATACATATAGAGACCAGCTGATTCATTATATATGTAGAGACCAGCTGATTCATTATACGTGTAGAGACCAGCTGATTCATTATACATGTAGAGACCAGCTGATTCATTATATATGTAGAGACCAGCTGATTCATTATACATATAGAGACCAGCTGATTCATTATATATGTAGAGACCAGCTGATTCATTATACATGTAGAGACCAGCTGATTCATTATACATGTAGAGACCAGCTGATTCATTATACATGTAGAGACCAGCTGATTCATTATACATGTAGAGACCAGCTGATTCATTATACATGTAGAGACCAGCTGATTCATTATACATGTAGAGACCAGCTGATTCATTATACATGTAGAGACCAGCTGATTCATTATAAATGTAGAGACCAGCTGATTCATTATACATATAGAGACCAGCTGATTCATTATACATGTAGAGACCAGCTGATTCATTATACATGTAGAGACCAGCTGATTCATTATACATATAGAGACCAGCTGATTCATTATACATGTAGAGACCAGCTGATTCATTATACATATAGAGACCAGCTGATTCATTATACATGTAGAGACCAGCTGATTCATTATACATGTAGAGACCAGCTGATTCATTATAAATGTAGAGACCAGCTGATTCATTATACATATAGAGACCAGCTGATTCATTATACATGTAGAGACCAGCTGATTCATTATACATATAGAGACCAGCTGATTCATTATACATGTAGAGACCAGCTGATTCATTATACATGTAGAGACCAGCTGATTCATTATATATGTAGAGACCAGCTGATTCATTATACGTGTAGAGACCAGCTGATTCATTATATATGTAGAGACCAGCTGATTCATTATACGTGTAGAGACCAGCTGATTCATTATACATGTAGAGACCAGCTGATTCATTATACATGTAGAGACCAGCTGATTCATTATACATGTAGAGACCAGCTGATTCATTATATATGTAGAGACCAGCTGATTCATTATATATGTAGAGACCAGCTGATTCATTATATATGTAGAGACCAGCTGATTCATTATACATGTAGAGACCAGCTGATTCATTATACATATAGAGACCAGCTGATTCATTATACATGTAGAGACCAGCTGATTCATTATACATGTAGAGACCAGCTGATTCATTATACATGTAGAGACCAGCTGATTCATTATACGTGTAGAGACCAGCTGATTCATTATACATGTAGAGACCAGCTGATTCATTATACATATAGAGACCAGCTGATTCATTATACATGTAGAGACCAGCTGATTCATTATACATGTAGAGACCAGCTGATTCATTATACATGTAGAGACCAGCTGATTCATTATACATGTAGAGACCAGCTGATTCATTATATATGTAGAGACCAGCTGATTCATTATACATGTAGAGACCAGCTGATTCATTATACATGTAGAGACCAGCTGATTCATTATACATGTAGAGACCAGCTGATTCATTATACATATAGAGACCAGCTGATTCATTATACATGTAGAGACCAGCTGATTCATTATACATATAGAGACCAGCTGATTCATTATACATGTAGAGACCAGCTGATTCATTATACATGTAGAGACCAGCTGATTCATTATACATGTATAGACCAGCTGATTCATTATACATGTAGAGACCAGCTGATTCATTATACATAAGAGACCAGCTGATTCCTTATACATGTAGAGACCAGATGATTCATTATACATGTAGAGACCAGCTGATTCATTATACATGTAGAGACCAGCTGATTCATTATACATGTAGAGACCAGCTGATTCATTATACATGTAGAGACCAGCTGATTCATTATACGTGTAGAGACCAGCTGATTCATTATACATGTAGAGACCAGCTGATTCATTATACATGTAGAGACCAGCTGATTCATTATACATGTAGAGACCAGCTGATTCATTATACATATAGAGACCAGCTGATTCATTATATATGTAGAGACCAGCTGATTCATTATACGTGTAGAGACCAGCTGATTCATTATACATGTAGAGACCAGCTGATTCATTATATATGTAGAGACCAGCTGATTCATTATACATATAGAGACCAGCTGATTCATTATATATGTAGAGACCAGCTGATTCATTATACAATGTAGAGACCAGCTGATTCATTATACATGTAGAGACCAGCTGATTCATTATACATGTAGAGACCAGCTGATTCATTATACATATAGAGACCAGCTGATTCATTATACATGTAGAGACCAGCTGATTCATTATACATGTAGAGACCAGCTGATTCATTATACATGTAGAGACCAGCTGATTCATTATACATGTAGAGACCAGCTGATTCATTATACATGTAGAGACCAGCTGATTCATTATACATGTAGAGACCAGCTGATTCATTATATATGTAGAGACCAGCTGATTCATTATACATATAGAGACCAGCTGATTCATTATACATGTAGAGACCAGCTGATTCATTATACATGTAGAGACCAGCTGATTCATTATACATGTAGAGACCAGCTGATTCATTATACATGTAGAGACCAGCTGATTCATTATACATGTAGAGACCAGCTGATTCATTATACATATAGAGACCAGCTGATTCATTATACATGTAGAGACCAGCTGATTCATTATACGTGTAGAGACCAGCTGATTCATTATATATGTAGAGACCAGCTGATTCATTATACATATAGAGACCAGCTGATTCATTATACATGTAGAGACCAGCTGATTCATTATACACGTAGAGACCAGCTGATTCATTATACATGTAGAGACCAGCTGATTCATTATACGTGTAGAGACCAGCTGATTCATTATACATGTAGAGACCAGCTGATTCATTATACATGTAGAGACCAGCTGATTCATTATACATGTAGAGACCAGCTGATTCATTATACATGTATAGACCAGCTGATTCATTATACATGTAGAGACCAGCTGATTCATTATACATGTAGAGACCAGCTGATTCATTATACATGTAGAGACCAGCTGATTCATTATACATGTAGAGACCAGCTGATTCATTATACATATAGAGACCAGCTGATTCATTATACACGTATAGACCAGCTGATTCATTATACATGTAGAGACCAGCTGATTCATTATACATATAGAGACCAGCTGATTCATTATACGTGTAGAGACCAGCTGATTCATTATACATGTATAGACCAGCTGATTCATTATACATGTAGAGACCAGCTGATTCATTATACATATAGAGACCAGCTGATTCATTATACATGTAGAGACCAGCTGATTCATTATACATGTAGAGACCAGCTGATTCATTATAAATGTAGAGACCAGCTGATTCATTATACATGTAGAGACCAGCTGATTCATTATACATATAGAGACCAGCTGATTCATTATACATGTAGAGACCAGCTGATTCATTATACATATAGAGACCAGCTGATTCATTATACATGTAGAGACCAGCTGATTCATTATACATGTAGAGACCAGCTGATTCATTATACATGTAGAGACCAGCTGATTCATTATACATATAGAGACCAGCTGATTCATTATACATATAGAGACCAGCTGATTCATTATACATGTAGAGACCAGCTGATTCATTATACATGTAGAGACCAGCTGATTCATTATACATATAGAGACCAGCTGATTCATTATACATATAGAGACCAGCTGATTCATTATACATGTAGAGACCAGCTGATTCATTATACATATAGAGACCAGCTGATTCATTATACATATAGAGACCAGCTGATTCATTATATATGTAGAGACCAGCTGATTCATTATACGTGTAGAGACCAGCTGATTCATTATATATGTAGAGACCAGCTGATTCATTATACATGTAGAGACCAGCTGATTCATTATACATGTAGAGACCAGCTGATTCATTATACATGTAGAGACCAGCTGATTCATTATACATGTAGAGACCAGCTGATTCATTATACATGTAGAGACCAGCTGATTCATTATACATGTAGAGACCAGCTGATTCATTATACACGTAGAGACCAGCTGATTCATTATACATGTAGAGACCAGCTGATTCATTATACATGTAGAGACCAGCTGATTCATTATACATGTAGAGACCAGCTGATTCATTATACATGTAGAGACCAGCTGATTCATTATACATGTAGAGACCAGCTGATTCATTATATATGTAGAGACCAGCTGATTCATTATACGTAGAGACCAGCTGATTCATTATACATGTAGAGACCAGCTGATTCATTATACATATAGAGACCAGCTGATTCATTATACATGTAGAGACCAGCTGATTCATTATACATATAGAGACCAGCTGATTCATTATACATGTAGAGACCAGCTGATTCATTATATATGTAGAGACCAGCTGATTCATTATATATGTAGAGACCAGCTGATTCATTATACATGTAGAGACCAGCTGATTCATTATACATATAGAGACCAGCTGATTCATTATACATGTAGAGACCAGCTGATTCATTATACATGTAGAGACCAGCTGATTCATTATACATGTAGAGACCAGCTGATTCATTATACGTGTAGAGACCAGCTGATTCATTATACATATAGAGACCAGCTGATTCATTATACATGTAGAGACCAGCTGATTCATTATACATGTAGAGACCAGCTGATTCATTATACATATAGAGACCAGCTGATTCATTATACATATAGAGACCAGCTGATTCCTTATACATATAGAGACCAGCTGATTCATTATACATGTAGAGACCAGCTGATTCATTATACATATAGAGACCAGCTGATTCATTATACATGTAGAGACCAGCTGATTCATTATACATATAGAGACCAGCTGATTCATTATACATGTAGAGACCAGCTGATTCATTATACATGTAGAGACCAGCTGATTCATTATACATGTAGAGACCAGCTGATTCATTATACATATAGAGACCAGCTGATTCATTATACATGTAGAGACCAGCTGATTCATTATACATGTAGAGACCAGCTGATTCATTATACATGTAGAGACCAGCTGATTCATTATACATGCAGAGACCAGCTGATTCATTATACATGTAGAGACCAGCTGATTCATTATACATGTAGAGACCAGCTGATTCATTATACATGTAGAGACCAGCTGATTCATTATACATATAGAGACCAGCTGATTCATTATACATATAGAGACCAGCTGATTCATTATACATGTAGAGACCAGCTGATTCATTATACATGTAGAGACCAGCTGATTCATTATACATGTAGAGACCAGCTGATTCATTATACATAAGAGACCAGCTGATTCCTTATACATGTAGAGACCAGCTGATTCATTATATATGTAGAGACCAGCTGATTCATTATACATAAGAGACCAGCTGATTCCTTATACATGTAGAGACCAGATGATTCATTATATATGTAGAGACCAGCTGATTCATTATACATATAGAGACCAGCTGATTCATTATACATGTATAGACCAGCTGATTCATTATACATGTAGAGACCAGCTGATTCATTATACATGTAGAGACCAGCTGATTCATTATACATGTAGAGACCAGCTGATTCATTATATATGTAGAGACCAGCTGATTCATTATACATGTAGAGACCAGCTGATTCATTATACATGTAGAGACCAGCTGATTCATTATACATGTAGAGACCAGCTGATTCATTATACATGTAGAGACCAGCTGATTCATTATACATGTAGAGACCAGCTGATTCATTATACACGTAGAGACCAGATGATTCATTATATATGTAGAGACCAGCTGATTCATTATACATATAGAGACCAGCTGATTCATTATACATGTAGAGACCAGCTGATTCATTATACATGTAGAGACCAGCTGATTCATTATACATGTAGAGACCAGCTGATTCATTATACATGTAGAGACCAGCTGATTCATTATACATGTAGAGACCAGCTGATTCATTATACATGTAGAGACCAGCTGATTGATTATACATGTAGAGACCAGCTGATTCATTATACATGTAGAGACCAGCTGATTCATTATACATGTATAGACCAGCTGATTCATTATACATGTAGAGACCAGCTGATTCATTATACATAAGAGACCAGCTGATTCCTTATACATGTAGAGACCAGATGATTCATTATACATGTAGAGACCAGCTGATTCATTATACATGTAGAGACCAGCTGATTCATTATACATGTAGAGACCAGCTGATTCATTATACATGTAGAGACCAGCTGATTCATTATACATGTAGAGACCAGCTGATTCATTATACGTGTAGAGACCAGCTGATTCATTATACATGTAGAGACCAGCTGATTCATTATATATGTAGAGACCAGCTGATTCATTATACATATAGAGACCAGCTGATTCATTATATATGTAGAGACCAGCTGATTCATTATACGTGTAGAGACCAGCTGATTCATTATACATGTAGAGACCAGCTGATTCATTATATATGTAGAGACCAGCTGATTCATTATACATATAGAGACCAGCTGATTCATTATATATGTAGAGACCAGCTGATTCATTATACATGTAGAGACCAGCTGATTCATTATACATGTAGAGACCAGCTGATTCATTATACATGTAGAGACCAGCTGATTCATTATACATATAGAGACCAGCTGATTCATTATACATGTAGAGACCAGCTGATTCATTATACATGTAGAGACCAGCTGATTCATTATACATGTAGAGACCAGCTGATTCATTATACATGTAGAGACCAGCTGATTCATTATACATGTAGAGACCAGCTGATTCATTATACGTGTAGAGACCAGCTGATTCATTATACATGTAGAGACCAGCTGATTCATTATACATGTATAGACCAGCTGATTCATTATACATGTAGAGACCAGCTGATTCATTATACATGTAGAGACCAGCTGATTCATTATACATGTAGAGACCAGCTGATTCATTATACATGTAGAGACCAGCTGATTCATTATAAATGTAGAGACCAGCTGATTCATTATACATATAGAGACCAGCTGATTCATTATACATGTAGAGACCAGCTGATTCATTATACATGTAGAGACCAGCTGATTCATTATACATGTAGAGACCAGCTGATTCATTATACATGTAGAGACCAGCTGATTCATTATACATGTAGAGACCAGCTGATTCATTATACATGTAGAGACCAGCTGATTCATTATACATATAGAGACCAGCTGATTCATTATACATATAGAGACCAGCTGATTCATTATACATGTAGAGACCAGCTGATTCATTATACATGTAGAGACCAGCTGATTCATTATACATATAGAGACCAGCTGATTCATTATACATATAGAGACCAGCTGATTCATTATACATGTAGAGACCAGCTGATTCATTATACATATAGAGACCAGCTGATTCATTATACATATAGAGACCAGCTGATTCATTATATATGTAGAGACCAGCTGATTCATTATACGTGTAGAGACCAGCTGATTCATTATATATGTAGAGACCAGCTGATTCATTATACGTGTAGAGACCAGCTGATTCATTATACATGTAGAGACCAGCTGATTCATTATACATGTAGAGACCAGCTGATTCATTATACATGTAGAGACCAGCTGATTCATTATACATGTAGAGACCAGCTGATTCATTATACATATAGAGACCAGCTGATTCATTATACATGTAGAGACCAGCTGATTCATTATACATATAGAGACCAGCTGATTCATTATACATGTAGAGACCAGCTGATTCATTATATATGTAGAGACCAGCTGATTCATTATATATGTAGAGACCAGCTGATTCATTATACATGTAGAGACCAGCTGATTCATTATACATGTAGAGACCAGCTGATTCACTATACATGTAGAGACCAGCTGATTCATTATACATATAGAGACCAGCTGATTCATTATATATGTATAGACCAGCTGATTCATTATACATGTAGAGACCAGCTGATTCATTATACATGTAGAGACCAGCTGATTCATTATACATGTAGAGACCAGCTGATTCATTATACACGTAGAGACCAGCTGATTCATTATATATGTAGAGACCTGCTGATTCATTATACATGTAGAGACCAGCTGATTCATTATACATGTAGAGACCAGCTGATTCATTATACATGTAGAGACCAGCTGATTCATTATATATGTAGAGACCAGCTGATTCATTATACATGTAGAGACCAGCTGATTCATTATACATGTAGAGACCAGCTGATTCATTATACATATAGAGACCAGCTGATTCATTATACATGTAGAGACCAGCTGATTCATTATACATGTAGAGACCAGCTGATTCATTATATATGTAGAGACCAGCTGATTCATTATACACGTAGAGACCAGCTGATTCATTATACATGTAGAGACCAGCTGATTCATTATACATATAGAGACCAGCTGATTCATTATACATGGAGACCAGCTGATTCATTATACATGTAGAGACCAGCTGATTCATTATACATGTAGAGACCAGCTGATTCATTATATATGTAGAGACCAGCTGATTCATTATACATGTAGAGACCAGCTGATTCATTATACATGTAGAGACCAGCTGATTCATTATACATATAGAGACCAGCTGATTCATTATACATGTAGAGACCAGCTGATTCATTATACATGTAGAGACCAGCTGATTCATTATACACGTAGAGACCAGCTGATTCATTATACATGTATAGACCAGCTGATTCATTATACATATAGAGACCAGCTGATTCATTATACATGTAGAGACCAGCTGATTCATTATACATGTAGAGACCAGCTGATTCATTATACATATAGAGACCAGCTGATTCATTATATATGTAGAGACCAGCTGATTCATTATACATATAGAGACCAGCTGATTCATTATATATGTAGAGACCAGCTGATTCATTATACGTGTAGAGACCAGCTGATTCCTTATACATATAGAGACCAGCTGATTCATTATACATGTAGAGACCAGCTGATTCATTATACATGTAGAGACCAGCTGATTCATTATACATGTAGAGACCAGCTGATTCATTATACATGTAGAGACCAGCTGATTCATTATACATGTAGAGACCAGCTGATTCATTATACATGTAGAGACCAGCTGATTCATTATACATATAGAGACCAGCTGATTCATTATACACGTAGAGACCAGCTGATTCATTATACATGTAGAGACCAGCTGATTCATTATACATGTAGAGACCAGCTGATTCATTATATATGTATAGACCAGCTGATTCATTATATATGTAGAGACCAGCTGATTCATTATACATGTAGAGACCAGCTGATTCATTATACATGTAGAGACCAGCTGATTCATTATACATATAGAGACCAGCTGATTCATTATACATGTAGAGACCAGCTGATTCATTATACATGTAGAGACCAGCTGATTCATTATACATATAGAGACCAGCTGATTCATTATATGTGTAGAGACCAGCTGATTCATTATACATGTAGAGACCAGCTGATTCATTATACATATAGAGACCAGCTGATTCATTATATATGTAGAGACCAGCTGATTCATTATACGTGTAGAGACCAGCTGATTCCTTATACATATAGAGACCAGCTGATTCATTATACATGTAGAGACCAGCTGATTCATTATACATGTAGAGACCAGCTGATTCATTATACATGTAGAGACCAGCTGATTCATTATACATGCAGAGACCAGCTGATTCATTATACATGTAGAGACCAGCTGATTCATTATACATATAGAGACCAGCTGATTCATTATACACGTAGAGACCAGCTGATTCATTATACATGTAGAGACCAGCTGATTCATTATACATGTAGAGACCAGCTGATTCATTATATATGTATAGACCAGCTGATTCATTATATATGTAGAGACCAGCTGATTCATTATACATGTAGAGACCAGCTGATTCATTATATATGTAGAGACCAGCTGATTCATTATACATGTAGAGACCAGCTGATTCATTATACGTGTAGAGACCAGCTGATTCATTATACATGTAGAGACCAGCTGATTCATTATACATGTAGAGACCAGCTGATTCATTATACATATAGAGACCAGCTGATTCATTATACATGTATAGACCAGCTGATTCATTATACATGTAGAGACCAGCTGATTCATTATACATGTAGAGACCAGCTGATTCATTATACATGTAGAGACCAGCTGATTCATTATACATATAGAGACCAGCTGATTCATTATACATGTAGAGACCAGCTGATTCATTATACACGTAGAGACCAGCTGATTCATTATACATATAGAGACCAGCTGATTCATTATACATGTAGAGACCAGCTGATTCATTATACATGTAGAGACCAGCTGATTCATTATACATATAGAGACCAGCTGATTCATTATATATGTAGAGACCAGCTGATTCATTATACATGTAGAGACCAGCTGATTCATTATAAATGTAGAGACCAGCTGATTCATTATACATGTAGAGACCAGCTGATTCATTATACATGTAGAGACCAGCTGATTCATTATACATATAGAGACCAGCTGATTCATTATACATGTAGAGACCAGCTGATTCATTATATATGTAGAGACCAGCTGATTCATTATATATGTAGAGACCAGCTGATTCATTATACATATAGAGACCAGCTGATTCATTATACATGTAGAGACCAGCTGATTCATTATACATATAGAGACCAGCTGATTCATTATACATGTAGAGACCAGCTGATTCATTATATATGTAGAGACCAGCTGATTCATTATACATATAGAGACCAGCTGATTCATTATACATGTAGAGACCAGCTGATTCATTATACATGTAGAGACCAGCTGATTCATTATATATGTAGAGACCAGCTGATTCATTATATATGTAGAGACCAGCTGATTCATTATACATATAGAGACCAGCTGATTCATTATACATATAGAGACCAGCTGATTCATTATACATGTAGAGACCAGCTGATTCATTATACATGTAGAGACCAGCTGATTCATTATACATATAGAGACCAGCTGATTCATTATACGTGTAGAGACCATCTGATTCATTATACGTGTAGAGACCAGCTGATTCATTATACACGTATAGACCAGCTGATTCATTATACACGTATAGACCAGCTGATTCATTATACATGTAGAGACCAGCTGATTCATTATACATGTAGAGACCAGCTGATTCATTATACATGTAGAGACCAGCTGATTCATTATAAATGTAGAGACCAGCTGATTCATTATACATGTAGAGACCAGCTGATTCATTATACATGTAGAGACCAGCTGATTCATTATACATGTAGAGACCAGCTGATTCATTATACATATAGAGACCAGCTGATTCATTATACATGTAGAGACCAGCTGATTCATTATACACGTAGAGACCAGCTGATTCATTATACATGTAGAGACCAGCTGATTCATTATACATGTGAGACCAGCTGATTCTTATACATATAGAGACCAGCTGATTCATTATATATGTAGAGACCAGCTGATTCATTATACATATAGAGACCAGCTGATTCATTATATATGTAGAGACCAGCTGATTCATTAAACATATAGAGACCAGCTGATTCATTATACATGTAGAGACCAGCTGATTCATTATACATGTAGAGACCAGCTGATTCATTATACGTAGAGACCAGCTGATTCATTATACATGTAGAGACCAGCTGATTCATTATACATGTAGAGACCAGCTGATTCATTATATATGTATAGACCAGCTGATTCATTATACATGTAGAGACCAGCTGATTCATTATACATGTAGAGACCAGCTGATTCATTATACATATAGAGACCAGCTGATTCATTATACATGTAGAGACCAGCTGATTCATTATACATGTAGAGACCAGCTGATTCATTATACATATAGAGACCAGCTGATTCATTATACATGTAGAGACCAGCTGATTCATTATACATGTAGAGACCAGCTGATTCATTATACATATAGAGACCAGCTGATTCATTATATATGTAGAGACCAGCTGATTCATTATACATATAGAGACCAGCTGATTCATTATATATGTAGAGACCAGCTGATTCATTATACATGTAGAGACCAGCTGATTCATTATACATGTAGAGACCAGCTGATTCATTATACATGTAGAGACCAGCTGATTCATTATACATGTAGAGACCAGCTGATTCATTATACATATAGAGACCAGCTGATTCATTATACATGTAGAGACCAGCTGATTCTTATATATCGTAGAGACCAGCTGATTCATTATATATGTAGAGACCAGCTGATTCATTATACATATAGAGACCAGCTGATTCATTATACATATAGAGACCAGCTGATTCATTATACATGTAGAGACCAGCTGATTCATTATACATGTAGAGACCAGCTGATTCATTATACATATAGAGACCAGCTGATTCATTATACTGTAGAGACCATCTGATTCATTATACGTGTAGAGACCAGCTGATTCATTATACATGTGAGACCAGCTGATTCATTATACATGTAGAGACCAGCTGATTCATTATACATGTAGAGACCAGCTGATTCATTATACATGTAGAGACCAGCTGATTCATTATACATGTAGAGACCAGCTGATTCATTATACATATAGAGACCAGCTGATTCATTATACATATAGAGACCAGCTGATTCATTATACACGTAGAGACCAGCTGATTCATTATACATGTAAAGACCAGCTGATTCATTACGTATAGAGACTAGCTGATTCATTATATGTAGAGACCAGCTGATTCATTATACATATAGAGACCAGCTGATTCATTATAGTGTAGAGACCAGCTGATTCATTATACATGAGAGACCAGCTGATTCATTATATATGTAGAGACCAGCTGATTCATTATACATGTAGAGACCAGCTGATTCATAACATATAGAGACCAGCTGATTCATTATACATGTAGAGACCAGCTGATTCATTATACATATAGAGACCAGCTGATTCATTATATGTAGAGACCAGCTGATTCATTATACATATAGAGACCAGCTGATTCATTTACATATAGAGACCAGCTGATTCATTATACATGTAGAGACCAGCTGATTCATTATACATGTAGAGACCAGCTGATTCATTATACATGTAGAGACCAGCTGATTCATTATACATGTAGAGACTCCAGCTGATTCATTATATATGTAGAGACCAGCTAATTCATTATACATATAGAGACCAGCCCTGATTCATTATACATGTAGAGACCAGCTGATTCATTATACATGTAGAGACCCAGCTGATTCATTATACATGTAGAGACCAGCTGATTCATTATACATATAAGACCAGCTGATTCATTATATATGTGAGACCAGCTGATTCATTATACATATAGAGACCAGCTGATTCATTATACATGCCTAGAGACCAGCTGATTCATTATACATGTAGAGACCAGCTGATTCATTATACATGTAGAGACCAGCTGATTCATTATATATGCTAGAGACCAGCTGATTCATTATACATGTAGAGACCAGCTGATTCATTATAATGTAGAGACCAGCTGATTCATTATACATGTAGAGACCAGCTGATTCATTATATATGTAGGACCAGCTGATTCATTATACTATATGACCAGTCATACATGTAGAGACCACTATTCGTATACATATAGAACCAGCTGATTCATTATACATGTAGAGACCAGCTGATTCATTATATATGTAGAGACCAGCTGATTCATTATACATATAGAGACCAGCTGATTCATTATATATGTAGAGACCAGCTGATTCATTATACGTGTAGAGACCAGCTGATTCATTATACACGTAGAGACCAGCTGATTCATTATACATGTAGAGACCAGCTGATTCCTTATACATGTAGAGGCCAGCTGATTCATTATACATGTAGAGACCAGCTGATTCATTATACATGTAGAGACCAGCTGATTCATTATACATATAGAGACCAGCTGATTCATTATACATGTGGACCACCCCCGATTCATTATACATGTATAGACCAGCTGATTCATTATACATGTAGAGACCAGCTGATTCATTGCATGTAGAGACCAGCTGATTCATTATACATGTAGAGACCAGCTGATTCATTATACATATAGAGACCAGCTGATTCATTATACATGTAGAGACCAGCTGATTCATTATACGTGTAGAGACCAGCTGATTCATTATACATGTGAGAGACCAGCTGATTCATTATCTACACGTAGAGACCAGCTGATTCATTATACATGTAGAGACCAGCTGATTCATTATACACGTAGAGACCAGCTGATTCATTATACATATAGAAACCAGCTGATTCATTATACATGTAGAGACCAGCTGATTCATTATACATATAGAGACCAGCTGATTCATTATACATATAGAGACCAGCTGATTCATTATACATGTAGAGACCAGCGATTCATTATACATGTAGAGACCAGCTGATTCATTATACATATAGAGACCAGCTGATTCATTATACACGTATAGACCAGCTGATTCATTATACATGTAGAGACCAGCTGATTCATTATACATATAGAGACCAGCTGATTCATTATACGTGTAGAGACCATCTGATTCATTATACGTGTAGAGACCATCTGATTCATTATACGTGTAGAGACCATCTGATTCATTATACGTGTAGAGACCAGCTGATTCATTATACATATAGAGACCAGCTGATTCATTATATATGTAGAGACCAGCTGATTCATTATACATGTAGAGACCAGCTGATTCATTATACATATAGAGACCAGCTGATTCATTATACGTGTAGAGACCAGCTGATTCATTATACATATAGAGACCAGCTGATTCATTATACGTGTAGAGACCAGCTGATTCATTATACATATAGAGACCAGCTGATTCATTATATATGTGAGACCAGCTGATTCATTATACATGTCGAGACCAGCTGATTCATTATATATGTAGAGACCAGCTGATTCATTATACATATAGAGACCAGCTGATTCATTATACGTGTAGAGACCAGCTGATTCATTATACATATAGAGACCAGCTGATTCATTATATATGTAGGGAACCAGCTGATTCATTATACATGTAGAGACCAGCTGATTCATTATACGTGTAGAGACCATCTGATTCATTATACGTGTAGAGACCAGCTGATTCGTTATCCATATAGAGACCAGCTGATTCATTATACATGCTAGAGACCAGCTGATTCATATACATATAGAGACCAGCTGATTCATTATACATGTAGAGACCAGCTGATTCATTATACGTGTAGAGACCAGCTGATTCATTATATATGTAGAGACCAGCTGATTCATTATACATGTAGAGACCAGCTGATTCATTATACGTGTAGAGACCAGCTGATTCATTATATATGTAGAGACCAGCTGATTCATTATACATGTAGACACCAGCTGAATCATTATACAGTGATCAAAAGTATTTGATCCCCTGCTGATTTTGTACATTTACCCACTGACAAACAAATGATCAGTCTATCATTTTAATGGTAGGTTTATTTGAACAGTGAGAGACAGAATAACAACAACAAAATCAAGAAAAACACATGTCAAAAATGTTATAAATTGGTTTGCATTTTAATGATGGAAATAAGTATTTGACCCCCTCTCAATCGAAAGATTTCTGGCTCCCCAGGTGTCTTTTATACAGGTAATGAGCTGAGATTAGGGAGCACACTCTTAGAAAGTGCTCCTAATCTCAGTTTATTACCTGTATAAAACACCACCTATTACACTGAAAACAATCAATCAATCAGATTCCAAACTCTCCACCATGGCCAAGACCAAAGACCTCTCCAGGATGTCAGGGGACAAGATTGTTAGACCTATACAAGGCTGGAATGGGCTACAAGACCATCGCTTCAAGTAGCTTGGTGAGAAGTACAACAGTTGAGTGCGATTATTCGCAAATGGAAGAAACACAAAATAACTGTCAATCTCCCTCGGCCTGGGGCTCCATGCAAGATCTCACCTCGTGCAGTTGCAATGATTATGAGAACTGTGAAATCAGCCCAGAACTACACGGGAGGATCTTGTCAATGATCTCAAGGCAGCTGGGACCATCGTCACCAAGAAAACAATTGTTAACACACTACGCTGTGAAGGACTGAAATCCTGCAGCGTCCAAAGTCCCCCTGCTCGAAAGCACATATACAGGGCCATCTGAAGTTTGCCAATGAACATCTGACCCTGATTCAGAGGAGAACTGGGTGAAAGTGTTGTGGTCAGATGAGACCAAAATCGAGCTCTTTGGCATCAACTCAGCTCGCCGTGGTTGGAGGAGGAGGAATGCTTGCCTATGACCCCAGAACACCATCCCCACCGTCAAACATGGAGGTGGAAACATTATGCTTTTGGGGGTGTTTTTTCTGCTAAGGGGACAGGACAACTTCATCGCATCAAGGGCGATGGGCCCGGGGCCATGTACCGTCAAATCTTGGGTGAGATCCTCCTTCCCTCAGCCAGGGCATTGAAAATGGAGTCGTGGATGGGTATTCCAGCATGACAATGACCCAAAACACACGACCAAGGCAACAAAGGAGTGGCTCAGAAGAAGCACATTAAGGTCCTGGAGTGGCTAGCCAGTCTCCAGACCTTAATCCCATAAAAATCTGTGGAGGGAGCTGAAGGTTTGAGTTGCCCAAGCGTCAGCCTCGAAACCTTAATGACTTGGAGAAGATCTGCAAGTGGAACAAATTCCCTCCTGAGATGTGTGCAAACCTGGTGGCCAACTACCAGAAACGTCTGACCTCTGTGATTGCCAACAAGGGTTTTGCCCCCAAGTACTAAGTCATGTTTTGCAGAGGGGTCAAATACTTATTTCCCTCATTAAAATGCAAATCTATTCATAACATTTTTGACATGTGTTTTTCTGGATTTTTTTGTTGTTATTCTGTCTCTCACTGTTCAAATAAACCTACCATGTCTTGTCAGTGGGCAAATATACAAAATCAGCAGGGGATCAAATACTTTTTTCCCCTCACTGCCCATGTGGAGACCAGCTGACTTCTCTTTTATCATTTAAATCATCAGCTCCTCTGGAATGCCCCACTACCCTTCTCTCCTCCCTCATTCTTTCTTCTGTTCCCGATCCTCCTCCCGTTCCTCCCTCCTTCCCCTGCACCCCCCCATCCTTCTCTCCCTTCCTTCTTTCATTGCCATTTCCTCCATCACATCTCTGTTGTCGTCACGGCTCCAGATGGCACTGGGATAATGGCGCTCCACCCAAGCCGGGAAGTCTTCCGTCTAGCTCGGAAAGGCAGTATCGTGCAGAGCCCTCACTGCTGCTCGATCATCCTATTTTTCCAACCTAATTGAGGAGAATAAGAACAATGCAACATTTCTATTTGATAGTGTCGTAAAGCTAACTAAAAAGAAGCATTCAACAAGAGAGGATGCCTTTCACTTCAGCAGTGATGAATTCATTAATTTCTTTGACAAAAAGATCATGATCATTAGAAAGTAAATTACGGATTCCTCTTTGAATCTACGTATTTCTCCAAAGCTCAAATGTCCTGTGTCTGCACATAACTGCCCAGGACCTCGGATCAATGGAGACACTCCAAGTTTTTAATCCTGTATCTCGACACGTACATGAAAATAGTCATGGCCTCTAATCCTTCAAGCTGCATACTGGACCCTATTCCAACTAAACTACTGAAAGAGCTACTTCCTGTGCTTGGCCCTCCTATATTGAACATAATAAATGGCTCCCTAGCCACTGGATGTGTACCAAACTCACTAATAGTGGAAGTAATAAAGCATCTCTTGAAAAACCCAAACCTTGACCTGGAAAATGTAAAAAACTATCGGCCTATATCGAATCTCCCATTCCTCTCAAAATGTTAGAAAAAGCTGTTGTGCAGCAATTTACTGCCTTCCTGAAGACCAAATAATGTATGAAAGCAGCTTCAGTCTGGTTTTAGACCCCATCATAGCACTGAGGCTACACTCGTGAAGGTGATAAATGACACTTTTAATGGCGTCAGACCAAGGCTCTGCATCTGTCCTCGTGCTCCTAGACCTTCGTGACCATTATTTTGGAGAGATTAGAAACCTAATTGATCTACACTGAAAAGTTATTGCCTGGTTTAGATCGTATCTGTCGGAAAGATATCCGTTAGTGTCTGTGGATGGTTTGTTCTCTGACAAATCAATTGTAAGTTTGAGCGTTCCCCCAAGGTTCCGTTTTAGGACCACTACTTTTCCACTATATATTTGTTACCTCTTGGTGATGCCATTTGAAAGCACAACTTTCACTGCTAGACGACACACAGCTGGACATTTCAATGAAACATGGTGAAGCCCCAAAATGACCTAACCTGGAAGTCTGTGTTTCAGACATAAGGAAGTGGATGGTGGCAATTTGTTTTACTTTTAAACTCTGACAAAACAGAGATGCTAGTTCTAGGTCCCAAGAAACAAAGAGATCTGCTGTTGGATCTGACAATTAGATGGTTGTACAGTCGTCTCAAATAAAACTGTGAAGGACCTCGGCGTTACTCTGGACCCTGATCTATCCTTTGTGAGCGATATCAAGAATATTTTGAGGACAGCTGCTTTCCATCTTCACTTAGCATTGCAAAAAATCAAAACGTTTTGTCCAAAAAATTATGCAGAAAAGCTAATCCATGCTTTTGTCACTTCTAGATTAGACTACTGCAATGCTCTACTCTCCGGCTACCTGGATAAAGCACTAAATAAACTTCAGTTAGTGCTAAACACGGCTGCTAGAATCCTGACCTGAACCAACAAATGTGATCATATTACTCCAGTGCTAGCCTCTCTACATTGGCTTCCAGTTAAAACCTCTACTGGATCGGTGTCCCGTAAACAGGACAGTTGTTGCTCAATATGCATAATGTGACTACAACTACGTTGTAAACAGCAGCCATTTTTCTGGGACATATACGTGTCTTACATGGGCAGAAATCTTAAATTATTGTTAATCTGTCAGAGTGGTGTGTGTAGATGAGTGGAAGGAATCAAGCGCAGGAACCAGGATGACTTCAACCGTCTTTTTAGTAACGTTCAAACACGTGAACAAAATAGTCGCCAACCCACCCGGGTGGCGCAAAACAATTCGTTCACAAACACAGTGCGAAATACACCAAGAAAAGCGCACGCAGTCTGAACTCTCGGGACAAGCAACAACCGAGAAATGTAACCATACAGAGGCAGTCTGACAATAAACAATCACGCACAACACCTGACCCAAACAAACGAAACTAAATAGGAACATCATCACACACAAACAAGGGACAGGTGTTACAAAGAGACAAAACCAAGCAACAAAAACATCGAACGGTGGCAGCTGAGTACTCCGAGGCGGCGGCCGCCCCGAAGCCTGCCCCGAACAAGGAAAAGGAGCAGCCTCGGCCGAAACCGTGACAGTACCCCCCTTGCGCGGCTCCAGCCGTGCGCCCGAGCCGGGGGCGCCGACTGACGCCTGGAGCAGGCGCGCAGGATGACCCCGGTGGAACTCGGTCAGCAGGGACTGGCCAATATGTCCCTCCCCTTGGCACCCAGCACCGCTCCTCCCGGACCGTGCCCCTCCCACTCCACGAGATGTGAAGACCCCCCATCCGAGCGTCTCGAATCAAGGATGGACCTCACGGTGTGCGCCGGGCCCCCTCGATGTCCAGCGGGGGTGGAGGAGTCTCCTCAATCTCAAAGTCCTGGAGTGGACCAGCTACCACCGGCCGAGAAGAGACACATAGCAGGGTTAATATTCTTGTAATCAGTAGGTAGTTCTAACCTGTCGCTCACCTCGTTCAATCTCCTCGGGACTTTAAAGCCCCACAAACCGCCGACCCAGCTTCCCGGCCGAGGGCAGGCGGAGGGCAAGTTTCTGGTTGAGAGCCAGACTCGATCTCCAGTGCGTACACTGGCCCCTCACTGCGGTGTGGTCGGCGCTCGTCTTCTGTCGCGTGGCACGCTGCAGATGGGCGTGTGCAGCGTCCCCACGTCTCCTCCGGCGCCGCACCCACTCATCCACAGCGGGGGCCTCGATCTGGCTCTCAGCCATGGTGCCAAACCAGGCTGTCCCTAATACACACTGAAAGGGTTAGTTGGGTGGAGGAGTGGCGAAAGAGTTCTGTGCCATCTCGGCCCAGGGCACATATCTAGCCCACTCCTCCGGCCCGGCCCTGACAGTATGACCTCGAAACCTACCCACATCCTGGTTCACACGTTCAGCCTGCCCATTACTCTCCAGTGGTAACCCGAGGTAAGGCTTACCGAAACCGCCCGTTCCATAAATGCTCTCCACACTCTGGAGGTGAACTGGGGGGCCTCGGTCAGACACTATATCTCGGGTACCCGTAATGCCGGAAGACATGGGTGAACAGAGCCTCGCGGTCTGTAGGGCAGTGGGTAGACCCGGCATGGGAAGGGCGCAGCCGAGAACGATCCACACGACCAGGATGGTAATATTCCCCCTGTGAGGGGGAGTCGGTAACAAAATCCACCGAGAGGTCGGACGAGTCGTTGTGGAATAGGCAGGGGTTGTAACTTCCCCTGGGCAAATGTCTGGGCGCCTTACACTGGGCACACACCGAACAGGAGGAGACATAAATCCTCACATCCCTAGCTAACGTTGGCCACCAGTAGTCGTTTGCTAAGGCAGTGCACTGTCCGGCCGATACCGGATGGCCAGAGGAGGGGGCGTATGAGCCCAACAAATGAGGCGATCGCGTACCTCGGCCCGGGCGTGCGTCCGACCCACTGGACACTGTGAGGACTCGGAGTCGGGCGTACGCCGCTCGATCTCGCCATCAACCTCCCACACCACCGGGTGCAACCAGACAAGACTCTGGTAGTATGGGCGTGGGCTCAACGGACCTCTCCTCCCGCGTCATACCCCCGAGACAGAGCATCTGCCTTCCCGTTCTGGGGACCCAGGGATGTATGTGATCTTAAACACAAACCGGGCTAGAAACATAGTCCAGCCCGGGCCTGCGAGATTCAGTCTCCTAGCTGCCGGATGTACTCCAGGTTACGATGGTCAGTTAGAATGAGGAAAGGGTGTTGAGCCCCCTCGAGCCCATGCCGCCACACCTTCCGGGGCCTGTACCACGGCTAACGGCTCCCTGTCTCCTACGTCATAATTCCGCTCCCGGACTTGCTTCTTTGAATAAAGAGGACGGAGTTTGGGTGGAGTGCCAGAACGCTGGGAAAGAAACGGCCCTATCCCGGCCTCTGATCGTCCACCTCTACCTGGAGCGGTAAGAGGATCCGGATGCGCCGCACCGGCGCCGAGGTAAACAGGTCCTTCCAGTCTCCCAAATGCCCTGTCCCGCCTCAGCCGACCACCGTAGCGCACCGGACCCCCCTTTAACAGAGGCGTTATGGGAGCTGCCACCTGTCCAAAACCCCGGATAAACCTCCGGTAATAATTACGCAAAACCCAAGAACCGTTGCACCTCCTTCACAGTGGTTGGGGTCTGCCAATTACGCACAGCTGACACCGGTCTACCTCCATCTTCACCCCCAGCGCAGACAACTGGTAACCCAAAAGGAGTACCGACTTCTGAAAAAAACAGACATTTCTCTGCCTTGACATATAGGTCATGCTCCAACAGCCTCCTCAATACTCGGCGCACCAGGGCTACATGCTCTGCACGGGTAGGACTGTACACCCAGAATGTCGTCGATGTACACAACTTCTCCCTGTCCCTGCATGTCCCGGAAAATCTCATCGACGAAGGATTGGAAGACTGAGGAGCATTCATTAACCCATATGGCATGACTAATACTCGTAGTGTCCGGAGTCGTGCTAAGCGCTGTCTTCCATTCGTCGCCCTCTCTAATCGCACCAAGTTATATGCGCTCCTGAGATCCAATTTTGTAAAGAAGCGCACCGTGCAGTGACTCCGTCATAGTCGCAATCAGGGAAGTGGATAGCTGTACTTCACTGTGATCTGATTGAACCGCGGTAATCAATACAGGGCGCAGACCTCCATCCTTTTTCTTCACAAAAAGAAGCTCGGAAGCGGGTGAAGTGGAGGCCCGTTGTATCCCCTGTCTAAGAGACTCAGCGATGTACGTCTCCATTGCCTTTCTCTCCTCTTGAGACAAAGGGATACACATGGCTCAGCCGGAGAGCTGCTCCTGACTGGAGTCTGTCGCACAATCCCCCCGTCTATGGCGGCAGTGCGTAGCCCTAGTCTTACTAAGCGCCAGTTTCAAATCCTCATACGGGGGAATATGCAGTGCTGTCATTAGATTCGGACTTTCCACCGAGGTCGCCCCTATGGAAACACCCAGACACCGCCCCTCACACTGGGCAGACCACCCTTTAAGAGCTTTCTCTCGCCACATAATAGTAGGGTCATGGGTCATCAACCAGGAAGACCCAGCACTACCGGATACGCAGGAGAGTCAATCAGATAGAGCTGAATTATCTCCTCATGACCCTCCTGCGCCATCATCTGAAGGGTGCTGTGACCTCCCTAATCAACCCAGACCCTAGCGGACGGCTATCTAGGGCATGAGCGGAAAAGGCATCAACTGGAAGGAGGAGAATCCCTAACTCTATACAGAACTGGCGATCTACAAAATTCCCAGCTGCGCCTGAATCTACCAGCGCCTTATGCTGGGAGCGGAGTGCAACCTGTGGAAAACAAACAGGCAAGGTTAGGTGCACGACAGCAAAGCTCTGGGTAAGTGGGGCGCCTACTCACCTAGGGGACCCCCCAATGCGTGACCTGCCTTCTCCCTCACCGGGGGACCCTCCCCCAACACCTAGCCACGGTGTGCCCTCCACGGCCACAGTTAGTGCAGGAACCCGGGCCCCCTCGGGTTCCTACTCCTCGTTCCCTAGCGCCCAGCACCCCGAGCTCCATAGGGCTCGGCTCGGAGAGTGCTGGAGAGTGGAATAGGGCGAACCCCCGGGACGTCCACGGGTGGCGAGCAGGGTATCCAGCCGAATGGCCATGTCGAAAAGCTGGTCAAGGTCAGCGAGTGTCCCTGCACGCCAACTCTCGCTGGAGCGTCCTCCCGGAGGCTGCAGCGGAAGTGGTCGAAGTATGGGCCCGCTCATTCCACCCTGCACGGCCGCTAGGGTCCGGAACTCAATGCAAAGTCCTAGGCGCTCCTCATCCCCTGTCGGAGGTAGAACAGACGCTCCCCCGCCGCCTTCCCCTCTGGTGGATGGTCAAACACAGCACGGAAGCGGCGGGAGAACTCGCATAGTTAGTGGTAGCGGCGTCCATTCTCCTCCATTCAGCGTTGGCCACTCCAACGCCTTGCCGGTGAGACAGGAGATGAGGGCTGAGGCGCTCGTGTCCCGGGGCGCCGGGTGTACGGTGGCGAGTAGAGCTCCACTTGCAGCAGGAACCCTTGACACCCGGCAGTGGGAGCCGTCGTACGCCCTCGGGAGCCGAGCCGAAATCCCACTGGGTTCGGAGATGAGGCAGGAGGACTGACCGATGGGGATGGTTGGTTTGGGGCGTGGGTACCCGCGGTTTCCCATCGGTGAAGAGTGTTCATCACCCCCTCCCAGGGCATGACAGACCTGGTTAATACGATCCTCCTGTCCACAAGACGTTCCTCCATCCCGGCTGTTGGCGCGGTCGCTCCTGCTGATTCCATGGATGATGCGTGATTCTGTCAGAGTGGTGTGTGTAGATGAGTGGAAGGAATCAAGCGCAGGAACCAGGATGACTTCAACCGTCTTTTTAGTAACGTTCAAACACGTGAACAAAATAGTCGCCAACCCAACCGGGTGGCGCAAAACAATTACGCACAAACACAGTGCGAAATACACAAGAAAAGCGCACGCAGTCCGAACTCTCGGGACAAGCAACAACGAGAAATGTAACCATACAGAGGCAGTCTGACAATAAACAATCACGCATAACACCTGACCCAAACAAACGAAACTAAATAGGGAACATCATCAAACACAAACAAGGGACAGGTGTTACAAAGAGACAAAACCAAACGAACAAGAAACATAGAACGGTGGCAGCTAGTACTCCGGAGACGACGACCGCCGAAGCCTGCCCGAACAAGGAAGAGGAGCAGCCTCGGCCGAAACCGTGACATAATCTAACTGCAATGTCCAATTTACAGTAGCTATTACAGCAAAAAAAAAAGAACATGCTATTGTTTGAGGTTAGTGCACAACAACAAAACACTTTTATCACGGCAACAGGTTTGATACATTCAAATCTGAAGGTAGATAAGGTACTTACATTCAGTAATCTTGCTCTGATTTGTCATCTTGAGGGTCCCAGAGATAAAGTGTAGAATAGTTTTGTTTGATTTAATCCATTTTTATATCCTACAACACCGTACATGGACATACGACACTTGAAATGTTTTTATTATTTTGGAACTTTTGTGAGTGTAATGTTTACTGTTAATATTTATTGTTTATTTCACTTTTGTTTATTATCTATTTCACTTGCTTTGGCAATGCTAACATACGTTTCCCATGCCAAAAAAAGCCCTTTGAAATGAAATTGGTGAGAGGCATAGGAGAGGAAGGGAGATAAGAGATATGCAGTGCATTCGGAACATATTCAAACCACTTTCCTTTTCCACATGTTGTTATGTTACAGCCTTATTCTAAAACGTATTAAATGTGTTTTTCTTCCTCATCAATCTATACACAATACCCCATAATGACAAAGCGAACACAGGTTTTTAGAAATGTTTGCAAATGTATAAAAAAAAAAAAAAAAAAAAAGAATCTGCAGCATTGAAGGTCCCCAAGAGCACAGTGGCCATCGTTTTTAAATGGAAGAAGTTTGGAACCACCGAGATTCTTCCTAGAGCTGGCCGCCCGGGCAAACTGAGCAATCGGGGGAGAAGGGCCTTGATCAGGGAGGTGACCAAAAACCCGATGGTCACTCTGACAGAGCTCTAGAGTTCCTCTGTGGAGATGGGAGAAACTTCCAGAAGGACAACCATCTCTTCAGCTCTCCCCCATTCAGGCCTTTATGGTAGAGTGGCCAGACGGAAGCCACTCCTCAGTAAAAGGCACATGACAGCCAGTTGGAGTTTGCCAAAAGGCACCTAAAGGACCAGAATCTCTGGTGTGATGAAACCAAGATTGAGCTCTTTGGCCTGAATGCCAAGCATCAAATCTGCAGGAAACCTGCCACCATCCCTATGGTGAAGCATGGTGGTGGCCGCATCATGCTGTGGGGATGTTTTTCAGCGGCAGGGACATGGAGACTAGTCAGGATCGAGGCAAAGATTAACGGAGCAAAGTACAGAGAGATCCTTGATGAAAACCTGCTCCAGAGCGCTCAGGACCTCAGACTGGGGCGATAGTTCACCTTCCAACAGGACAACGACCCTAAGCACACAGCCAAGACAATGCAGGAGTGGCTTCGGGACAAGTCTGAATGGCCCTGCCAGAGCCCGGACTTGAACCTGACCAAACATCTCAGGAGAGACCTGAAAAAGCTGTGCAGCAACGCTCCCCATCCAACCTGACAGAGCTTGAGAGGATCTGCAGAGAAGAATGGGAGAGACTCCCCAAATACAGGTGTGCCAAGCTTGTAGCGTCATACCCAAGAAGTCTCAAGGCTGTAATCGCTGCCAAAGCTGCTTCAACAAAGTATTGAGGAAAGGGTCTGAGTACTTATGTAAATGTGACATTTCTGTTTTTTATTTGTAATAAATTAGCAAACATTTCTAAAAACCTGTTTTTGCTTTATCATTATGGTATTGTGTTACGATTGATGAGAAGAAGAAACAATGTTATAATACATTTTAGAATGAGGCTGAAACGAAACAAATCGTGGAGAAAGTTAAGGGGTTGAATACTTTCTGAAGGCACTGTAAAGACAAAGGAGAGGGAGAGAGATTAGATATATAAAGAGAAAGGAGAGGGAGAGAGATTAGAGATATAAAGAAAAAGGAGAGGGAGAGAGATTAGAGATATAAAGAGAAAGGAGAAGGCACGGGCCGTACCTGGCTGGGGAAACGCACCACTGTCTGGTGCGAGGAGCAGGCACAACCCATCCTGGCTGGACGCTCACTTTAGCCCGGCAAGTGCATGGCGCGGGCACCAAGCGCTCCGGTCTGTGAATGCGCACTGGAGACACAGTAACATAACATACATAACATGCATAACAGGGTGCCTGAACGGTCCCACGCACCTTAAAGTTGGAGGGTTAACTCCTCTCTCAGATCCTCCTGTTGCCTGGCCAGCTCCTCTCTCAGTTCATCCACTGACTCCTTCTCCCTGTGGGTCTCCTGCAACGCCTCCCTCTGACGGGAGATCTCCTGCTCCCTCTCAGCTAACAGCCCCCCGTAAGGTGGTGGTCTCCTCTCTCAGAGTGCTGAGCTGCAGGTCTTGGAGAGTCTCTATCATAGCGGCCTCCTCCTCCTCCTCCTCCTCCTCCTCCTCCTCCTCCTCCTCCTCCTCCTCCTCCTCCACAGTCAGCCCTTTCACGGCCTCCTACTGCTTCGCCGACCACCCCGTTTGCCCCCCCCCTATCAAAAAATTATCTTGGGGCTGCCTCTCAGGCTTCCTTCGCGGTCTTGAACTACGACGTCGCCGTTGATCCTTTCCTGCCTGGGCTTCTTCCTTCGCCCAGGGTCCCTTACCGGCCAATAACTCCTCCCATGTCCAAAATGTCTTCCCCACCTGTGTCCAGCATGTCTGCTCCTCCTGGTCCGTTGGTGGTGGGATCTTCTGTGGATTGACGGCTCGGACCAAGGTGCAGCGTTGTAGGCGAACATATTAATTTATTAACTGAATAAAGACCAAACAACAACATACACACGAACGTAAAGTACTGCAGGCTACAACGCCACTACACAAAACCCGAAACAAGAACCCACAAACTAAGGTGGGAAAAAGGCTGCCTAAGTAGGATCCCCAATCAGAGACAACGATCGACAGCTGCCAACAAAGAAATAGAAAACCTAGAATGGACACCCAAATCACACCCTGACCTAACTAACTAGAGAATAAAAGGGATCACTCTGATTAACTCTTTAGTATTATCCCAGTTTACCTATTTGCTTATGGTCTTGCCTACGCCTAGCGAACAGTTTTTTAAATTATATGAGAAAAAAATATCCAATTTTATCTGGAACGGCAAGCCAGACAAAATTAAACGGGCCTATTTCTATAATGAATATGAATTCGGAGGACAGAAATTATCAAATATTAAAGCATTAGACCTATCACTAAAAGCTTCAGTCATACAAAAGTTATACTTAAATCCAAACTGGTTCTCTAGCAAATTAGTAAGATTGTCTCACCCAATGTTCAAGAATGAATTACAACCTCTCCCTTTCAGTTATTTGAAAAGGAAATAATCTCCCAAATATCACTATTTCTAAAATAAGCCATAGAAAGTTGGTTGCAATTTCAATGTAATACTCCAGAAATGACAGAACAAATAATACAACAAATATTGTGGTTAAACTAAAATGTACTAATTGATAAAAAATATAAATTTTTGAAAAAATGTTTAAAAAATATATAATATTTGTAAATTATATTATAGGTAGGACTGGTGGAGTTATGTCACACATGCAGCTAACAAAAACATATGGAAATGTCTGCTCTACCCAAAATTACAACCAAATAATTGCAGCACTACCACAAAAATGGAAGAGGAAAGTGGAAGGGGGAAAAAGTAAGGAACTTGTCTGTCGGCCGCATTAAAGAACATAATTGGTTAAATAAAATTGTGATAAATAAAAAAGTATACCAATTTCATTTAAGGACCAAAGTGTTAGGCCTACTGCTGCTAGGTAGCTCTCTCTCTGCTCTCCCCCTCCCCTCTGTCTGTCCTTGATTGCAGGAGTGAAGTCTGGTGTGCGGGAGTCAGGGTTCCAGCTGCAGCTCATTCACCATAATCACCTCAGCCTTTAAGACCCGGTCAAACTCGCCACTCATCGTCAGATCATAGTCAAGACGACCATGTTAGTCTCGCTGCTGATTCAACCTGCTTGTTTTCGCTCTTTGTGTTTTTGGCCTGTTCTAGTTACTTTTCTCCTGTGCCACAGATTATTGGAACCTGACTCCTGCCTCCGCTTCACTCCTGCCACCACCATCCTGCCTTCCACTACTGGACCTCCCTTTTGGACTCACCCCGGACACTAGGACGTTACGGTACCACTCCTGCTCGGAACCTGGATCCGTTACCCTCCCTGTAGACCTGGACTTGCTCTTCCCCTATTTTTGGAAACCTGGACAATTTAACTTTGAAATAAACCTTCTCTGGCTCGGTGTAGTTGTCTGCATTTGGGTTCATATTCAGTTTAAATCGTGACACAAAGGATTGACAGCCTTCCCATATAGATTGCAAAATAGATGGGAAGAGATTTTTGACGTACCGATTCCATGGCATAGTGTTTATGAACTTATGCGCAAAACGACGCCGGATTCACAACTTAGAATTTTTCAATTTAGATTATTATATAAAATTATTGCTATCAATAGAATGTTATTTATATGGGGATACAATCTTCCCAGCTCTGCAGATTTTACTGCGAAGAGACAGAATCATTTGTTTTGGTACTGTCAATTTGTAGCTTGTTTTTTGACAGATGTCCAGGAACGGCTAAAGGATTGCAATATTTACCAGGAGCTAACCCTGCAGATAGCACTACTGGGTGATCTGAAAAGTCATAGTCAATCAATCAATTAGATAATACTTTTAGCAACAAAAAAATTACAATCTGCAGAAACAATGAGAATAGAAGGGTTCAGAACTTTTGTAAAACTTCACAGTACAGTTGAAATATATATGGCAAATAGAAATCCAATATGGATGGTGTTAAGAGATAGATGGGTGGTGTTGGATGGAGTTGAAGGATGGGACTAATAACAACTAACAACTAATAAGAACAAGATACCTAATGTAAAACATACTGTGTCCACAATAAGTATAGATTATAGGTTGAGAGCTTTTGTGAAAGTGCGAGGAGCGGGCGGGCGGACTGGGAACACGCACCACTGGTCTGGTGCGAGGAACAGGAACGGGCCGGGCCAGACTGGGGACACACACCACTGGCTTGGTGCGGGGGGCAGGCATGCAGGTCGTACCGGGCTGGCGACACGCACTACTGGCTTGGTGCGAGCAGGGCCGGGCCGGACTGGGAACACTCACCACTGGTCTGGTGCGAGGAACAGGAACGGGCCGGACTGGGGACACACACCACTGGCTTGGTGCGAGGAACGGGCCGGGCCGGACTGGGAACACGCACCACTAGTCTGGTGCGAGAAGCAGAACGGGCCGGGCGGACTGGGGACACACACCACTGGCTTGGTGCGAGGGAGCAGGTACGGTTCGTACCGGGCTGGCGGACACGCACCACTGACTTGGTGCGGGAACGGGCGGGCCGGACTGGGAACACGCACCACTAGTCTGGTGCGGAAGCAGAAACGGGCCGGGCCGGACTGGGGACACACACCACTGGCTTGGTGCGAGGAGCAGGTACGGGCCGTACAGGACTGGTGAGGTGCACTGGTGACACAGTGCGTGGGAGCCGGAGCAGGATATACTGGACCTTGGAGGCGTACTGGAGGTCTGGAGTGTACAGCTGGCACAACCCATCCTGGCTGGATGCCCACTTTCGCACGGCACGTGCGGGGTGCTGACACAGGACGCACTGGGCTGTGAACGTGCACTGGCAACACAGTGCGTAGGACTGGCACAGGATATACTGGACCGTGGAGGCGTACTGGAGACCAGGAGCGTTGAGCCGGCACAACCCGTACATGGTTGGCTACCCACTCTCGCACGACACGTGCGCGGCGCTGGCACAGAATGCACTGGGCTGTGCATGCGCACTGGCGATACAGTGCGTATCTCTGCATACATGGGTTCCTCAATTAACCCACGCTCCTTATGTTGCCTAACCAGCTCCTCTCTCCGTGCGTCTACTTCCTCCTTCTCCCTACGAGCCTCCTGCAGTGCCTCCTCTTGAATGGAGCTCTCCCGCTCTATTCTCGCTATCAGCCCCCGTACTGTGGTGGCCTCCTCTCTTACCCTGCAGATCCGATCCTTCTCTCTCTTTCTCTCGGCACTCCTCCTCCAGTGAGGACTCCTCTTCCAGTGAGGACTCCTCCGGGAGCCCCCACGAGTTAGGGAACAGAAACTCGTCGTCGTCGTCATCCTCCGACTCCTCAGTATAATACTGTTCCCACTCTTGTTCTCATGGTCGTAGGGACTCAACCTGGAAACCCACCGGGCGCAGTGGTCGGGGCTCTTCTCTCTTGCTCCCCGACCACCCCTTTAGTCCCCCCCCAAAAAATTATTGGGCTTCCTCCTCAGCCGGCGCCTTCTGTGTTGCCGTTGCTCCTCTCCTGCCTGGGCATCTACCTTCGCCCAGGGTCCTTTCCCCACAAATATCTCCTCCCAAGACCAAATCTTCCCCACCTGTGTCCAGGGTGTTTGCTCCTGGGCACGCTGCTTGGTCCATGTTAGGTGGGATCTTCTGTCACGGACGTTGAAGGACGGGTCAGACCAAGGCGCAGCGTGAAATGCATACATGTTCATTTTATTAAAAAAACACACGAACAAAAACAACAAAACAACGTAACGTGAAGTCCTCAGACTAAACACCATACAAGCCTATTCACGGAACAAGATCCCACAACTAATGATTGCCAACAGGCTACTTAAGTATGATCCCCAATCAGAGACAACGAGTGACAGTCTCACGGTCGTCTACCAAAGATGAGGACCAAGGCGCAGCGTTGCAGGCAAACATACTCATTTATTGAGCGAAACGCGAACAAAACAACAAAAGACGGAAACGTGACAGTACACGGTATAACACAACCAACTTGAAACAAGAACCCACAAAACACAAAGGAAAACCGACAGTTTAAATATGGCTCCCAATCAGAGACAACCAGCAAACAGCTGACACTCGTTGCCTCTGATTGGGAGTCACTCAGGCCAACCTAGACATAGAACAACTAGACACTTAAAACACAGCACATAAACACACGGAATCTACACACCCTGGCTCAACATATAAAGTCCCCAGAGCCAGAGTGTGACAGTACCCAAAGGCGCGGACTGCGACAGCGCCTCAACAAAAAACCCCAAACAGGGGAGGGCTGGGTGGGCATTCCTCCTCGGAGGCGGCTCCGGCTCCGGGCTTGACCACCACCCCTCCATAATCCTCCCGTACCGCCCCTGGTCCGGTCTGACCCGCTGACTGGATCAGGACTGGACATCGACGGGCGCGGATTGCTTAAGCTCCGTTGTGGAGCAGCTGACCAGTACCTGATCAGGCACCCGGACTGGCGACGCGCACCCCTGGCTTGGCACGTGAGGCAGGAACGGACCGGACATGGCTGACGATCGCACCCCAGGCTTGATGCGTGGGCGGGCGGGCCTCACCGGACTGACGACGCACACCACTGGCCTGGTGTGGAGCGCAGGAGCGGGCGGACAGGGCTGACCAAAGCGCACACAGACTTGGTGCGGGGGAGCAGGAATGGGCCGGACTGGGCTGGCGACGCGCACCACAGACTTGGTGCGGAGAGCAGGAACAGGCCGGACAGGGCTGACGAAACGCACCACAGACCTGGTGCGGGAAGCAGGAAAGGGCCGGACTGGGCTGGCGACGCGCACCACAGACTTGGTGCGGAGAGCAGGAACAGGCCGGACAGGGCTGACGAAGCGCACCATAGGCTCGGTGCGGGGAGCAGGAACAGGCCGGGCCGGGCTGACGACACGCACCACAGGCTCGATGCGAGGAACAGGAACAGGCCGGACCGTACTGGGGACACACACCACTGGCTCTACGCAGGGATCAGGAACGGGCCGGACCGGACTGGTAACACACCCCAGTACCTCTCGCCGTGCCTCCACATTTTCCCTGCCCTCTGTGACCAGTGGCCCCCTTAACCTGGCGGCCTCCTCTGCACACCCGCTGGACCGCTCCATCGCGGCCTCCTGCTGCCCCGTCGTCCACGTCGTGAGCCCCCCCCTAAAAATTTTCTGGGGTTCTCTCCTCCCCGTGGGCCAGGCCTCTATATTTCTCGCCCAACTCTCACTCCTCTGCTTCCAACTCCCGCTATTCAGCTCCTCAATGGGCTTGACCCAGTCGAGGCTCTTCCTCCATTGTTCACGTCCACTCTCTCTGCTCCTCCTCGGCTTGACCCAGTCGAGGCTGCCACGGGAGATCTGCTAGGGATCTCCCTGGCGATGGCTCCTCGACTCGCTGCTTGGTCCAGTTTTGGTGGGTTCTTCTGTCACGGTCGTCTACCAAAGATGAGGACCAAGGCGCAGCGTTGCAGGCAAACATACTCATTTATTGAGCGAAACGCGAACAAAACAACAAAAAGACGGTAGCGTGACAGTACACGGTATAACACAACCAACTTGAAACAAGAACCCACAAAACACAAAGGAAAACCGACAGTTTAAATATGGCTCCCAATCAGAGACAACCAGCAAACAGCTGACACTCGTTGCCTCTGATTGGGAGTCACTCAGGCCAACCTAGACATAGAACAACTAGACACTCAAAACACAGCACATAAACACACGGAATCTACACACCCTGGCTCAAGATATAAAGTCCCCAGAGCCAGAGTGTGACAGACAGCTGCCTCTGATTGGGAATCACACCCGGCCAAACATAGAAACACAACCCTAGAATGAAAACATAGAAATACTAACATAGATCTCCACACCCTGACTCAACATACATGAGTCCCATAAGTCAGGGCGTGACATATACACACAGAAACCTATTAATATTAATGTCACACAGCAATACACACATAATACTATTAATGGTAATACCCCACAGCTATACATACAGAATAATATTAATGCTAAAATCACACAGCCAGTCAGCTTTACACACAGACTACAATTAATGCTAATAACACACAGTTATACAATATCACGCAGCTATACACAGAGACTACAATGATTGCTGATATCACACAGCTATACAAACAGAATACTATTAACACTGTCACACAGCTGTACACAGATAATCATATTAATGCTAATATCACACAGCCAGCCAGCTATAAACACTTACTACTATTAATGCTAAAATCACACAGGTATACATATAGAATACTATTAATACTAATAGAACACAGCCAGTCAGCTTTACACACAGACTAATATTAATCATAATAATACAAAGCCAGCCAGCTATACACAGAGAAAACTATTCATGCTAATGTCACAATGCTATACACACAGAATACTTTTAATGCTAATGTCACACAGGTATACACACAGAATACTATTTATACTAATATCACACAGCCAGCCAGATGTACACACAGAAAATTATTAATGCTAATGTCACACAGCTATACACACAGAATACTATTCATGCTAACATCAAACAGCCAGCCAGCTAAACACACATAATTATATTAATGATTGTCACACAGCCAGCCAGCTATTCGAACAAACTATTATCAATGCTAATATCACAAAGCTAGCCAGCTATTCACACAGAATACAAGTAGTCAACAAGTAGTCAACTTGTCTAATAGTCTTAACAGTTTATACAGTCTGACAGTCCAATAACACTAAGCATTATACCAGTCCAATAACACTAAGCATTCTACCAGTCCAATAACACTAAGCATTCTACCAGTCCAATAACACTAAGCATTCTACCAGTCCAATAACACTAAGCATTCTACCAGTCCAATAAAACTAAGCATTCTACCAGTCCAATAACACTAAGCATTCTACCAGTCCAATAACACTAAGCATTCTACCAGTCCAATAACACTAAGCATTCTACCAGTCCAATAACACTAAGCATTCTACCAGTCCAATAACACTAAGCATTCTACCAGTCCAATAACACTAAGCATTCTACCAGTCCAATAACACTAAGCATTCTACCAGTCCAATAACACTAAGCATTCTACCAGTCCAATAACACTAAGCATTCTACCAGTCCAATAACACTAAGCATTCTACCAGTCCAATAACACTAAGCATTCTACCAGTCCAATAATACTAAGCATTCTACCAGTCCAATAACACTAAGCATTCTACCAGTCCAATAACACTAAACATTATACCAGTCCAATAACACTAAGCATTCTACCAGTCCAATAACGCTAAGCATTCTACCAGTCCAATAACACTAAGCATTCTACCAGTCCAATAACACTAAGCATTCTACCAGTCCAATAACACTAAGCATTCTACCAGTCCAATAACACTAACATTCTACCAGTCCAATAACACTAAGCATTCTACCAGTCCAATAACACTAAGCATTCTACCAGTCCAATAACACTAAGCATTCTACCAGTCCAATAACACTAAGCATTCTACCAGTCCAATAACACTAAGCATTCTACCAGTCCATTAACACTAAGCATTCTACCAGTCCAATAACACTAAGCATTCTACCAGTCCAATAACACTAAGCATTCTACCAGTCCAATAACACTAAGCATTCTACCAGTCCAATAACACTAAGCATTCTACCAGTCCAATAACACTAAGCATTCTACCAGTCCAATAACACTAAGCATTCTACCAGTCCAATAACACTAAGCATTCTACCAGTCCAATAACACTATGCATTCTACCAGTCCAATAACACTAAGCATTCTACCAGTCCAATAACACTAAGCATTCTACCAGTCCAATAACACTAAGCATTCTACCAGTCCAATAACACTAAGCATTCTACCAGTCCAATAACACTAAGCATTCTACCAGTCCAATAACACTAAGCATTCTACCAGTCCAATAACACTAAGCATTCTACCAGTCCAATAACACTAAGCATTCTACCAGTCCAATAACACTAAGCATTCTACCAGTCCAATAACACTAAGCATTCTACCAGTCCAATAACACTAAGCATTCTACCAGTCCAATAACACTAAGCATTCTACCAGTCCAATAACACTAAGCATTCTACCAGTCCAATAACACTAAGCATTCTACCAGTCCAATAACACTAAGCATTCTACCAGTCCAATAACACTAAGCATTCTACCAGTCCAATAACACTAAGCATTCTACCAGTCCAATAACACTAAGCATTCTACCAGTCCAATAACACTAAGCATTCTACCAGTCCAATAACACTAAGCATTCTACCAGTCCAATAACACTAAGCATTATACCAGTCCAATAACACTAAGCATTATACCAGTCCAATAACACTAAGCATTCTACCAGTCCAATAACACTAAGCATTCTACCAGTCCAATAACACTAAGCATTCTACCAGTCCAATAACACTAAGCATTCTACCAGTCCAATAACACTAAGCATTCTACCAGTCCAATAACACTAAGCATTCTACCAGTCCAATAACACTAAGCATTCTACCAGTCCAATAACACTAAGCATTCTACCAGTCCAATAACACTAAGCATTCTACCAGTCCAATAACACTAAGCATTCTACCAGTCCAATAACACTAAGCATTCTACCAGTCCAATAACACTAAGCATTCTACCAGTCCAACAACACTAAGCATTCTACCAGTCCAACAACACTAAGCATTCTACCAGTCCAATAACACTAAGGATTCTACCAGTCCAACAACACTAAGCATTCTACCAGTCCAATAACACTAAGCATTCTACCAGTCCAATAACACTAAGCATTCTACCAGTCCAATAACACTAAGCATTCTACCAGTCCAATAACACTAAGCATTCTACCAGTCCAATAACACTAAGCATTCTACCAGTCCAATAACACTAAGCATTCTACCAGTCCAATAACACTAAGCATTCTACCAGTCCAAAAACACTAAGCATTCTACCAGTCCAATAACACTAAGCATTCTACCAGTCCAATAACACTAAGCATTCTACCAGTCCAATAACACTAAGCATTCTACCAGTCCAATAACACTAAGCATTCTACCAGTAAAATAACACTAAGCATTCTACCAGTCCAATAACACTAAGCATTCTACCAGTCCAATAACACTAAGCATTATACCAGTCCAATAACACTAAGCATTCTACCAGTCCAATAACACTAAGCATTCTACCAGTCCAATAACACTAAGCATTCTACCAGTCCAATAACACTAAGCATTCTACCAGTCCAATAACACTAAGCATTCTACCAGTCCAATAACACTAAGCATTCTACCAGTCCAATAACACTAAGCATTCTACCAGTCCAACAACACTAAGCATTCTACCAGTCCAATAACACTAAGCATTCTACCAGTCCAATAACACTAAGCATTCTACCAGTCCAATAACACTAAGCATTCTACCAGTCCAATAACAATAAGCATTCTACCAGTCCAATAACAATAAGCATTATACCAGTCCAATAACACTAAGCATTCTACCAGTCCAATAACACTAAGCATTCTACCAGTCCAACAACACTAAGCATTCTACCAGTCCAATAACACTAAGCATTCTACCAGTCCAATAACACTAAGCATTCTACCAGTCCAATAACACTAAGCATTCTACCAGTCCAATAACACTAAGCATTCTACCAGTCCAATAACACTAAGCATTCTACCAGTCCAATAACACTAAGCATTCTACCAGTCCAATAACACTAAGCATTCTACCAGTCCAATAACACTAAGCATTCTACCAGTCCAATAACACTAAGCATTCTACCAGTCCAATAACACTAAGCATTCTACCAGTCCAATAACACTAAGCATTCTACCAGTCCAATAAAACTAAGCATTCTACCAGTCCAATAACACTAAGCATTCTACCAGTCCAATAACACTAAGCATTCTACCAGTCCAATAACACTAAGCATTCTACCAGTCCAATAACACTAAGCATTCTACCAGTCCAATAACACTAAGCATTCTACCAGTCCAATAACACTAAGCATTCTACCAGTCCAATAACACTAAGCATTCTACCAGTCCAATAACACTAAGCATTCTACCAGTCCAATAACACTAAGCATTCTACCAGTCCAATAACACTAAGCATTCTACCAGTCCAATAACACTAAGCATTCTACCAGTCCAATAACACTAAGCATTCTACCAGTCCAATAACACTAAGCATTCTACCAGTCCAATAACACTAAGCATTCTACCAGTCCAATAACACTAAGAATTCTACCAGTCCAATAACACTAAGCATTCTACCAGTCCAATAACACTAAGCATTCTACCAGTCCAATAACACTAAGCATTCTACCAGTCCAATAACACTAAGCATTCTACCAGTCCAATAACACTAAGCATTCTACCAGTCCAATAACACTAAGCATTCTACCAGTCCAATAACACTAAGCATTCTACCAGTCCAATAACACTAAGCATTCTACCAGTCCAATAACACTAAGCATTCTACCAGTCCATTAACACTAAGCATTCTACCAGTCCAATAACACTAAGCATTCTACCAGTCCAATAACACTAAGCATTCTACCAGTCCAATAACACTAAGCATTCTACCAGTCCAATAACACTAAGCATTCTACCAGTCCAATAACACTAAGCATTCTACCAGTCCAATAACACTAAGCATTCTACCAGTCCAATAACACTAAGCATTCTACCAGTCCAATAACACTAAGCATTCTACCAGTCCAATAACACTAAGCATTCTACCAGTCCAATAACACTAAGCATTCTACCAGTCCAATAACACTAAGCATTCTACCAGTCCAATAACACTAAGCATTCTACCAGTCCAATAACACTAAGCATTCTACCAGTCCAATAACACTAAGCATTCTACCGGTCCAATAACACTAAGCATTCTACCAGTCCAATAACACTAAGCATTCTACCAGTCCAATAACACTAAGCATTCTACCAGTCCAATAACACTAAGCATTCTACCAGTCCAATAACACTAAGCATTCTACCAGTCCAATAACACTAAGCATTCTACCAGTCCAATAACACTAAGCATTCTACCAGTCCAATAACACTAAGCATTCTACCAGTCCAATAACACTAAGCATTCTACCAGTCCAATAACACTAAGCATTCTACCAGTCCAATAACACTAAGCATTCTACCAGTCCAATAACACTAAGCATTATATCAGTGTAACAGTCTATGCAGTCTAACCACTGTAACAGTGTAACAGTGTAACAGTGTAACAGTCTAACAGTCTATGCATTCTAACCACTGTAACAGTGTAACAGTGTAACAGTGTAACAGTGTAACAGTGTAACAGTGTAACAGTCTAACAGTCTAACAGTCTAACAGTCTAACAGTCTAGCAGTGTAACAAATATACAGAGCTAACTGGAATGTTATTTTGCCCTTTGATTTTAAATTAAATTGAGTGAGAAAGAGCAAGATAGAAAGAGAGAGAGCACAAGAGGGAGAGAGCACGAGGGAGAGCAAGAGGGAGAGAGAGAGAGCAAGAGGGAGAGAGAGTGAAAGCAAGAGGGAGAGACAGAGAGACAGAGACAGAGAGACAGACACAGAGACATAAGAGAGTGAAAGCAAGAGGGAGAGAGAGTGAAAGCAAGAGGGAGAGAGAGAGAGAGAGAAGAGTGAGAGGGAGAGAGAGAGAGTGAGAGAGAGAGAGAGAGAGAGAGAGAGAGAGAGAGAGAGAGAGAGAGAAGTGAAAGCAAGAGGGAGAGAGAGAGAGACAGAGACAGAGAGACAGACACAGAGACATAGAGAGAGTGAAAGCAAGAGGGAGAGAGAGAGAGAGAGAGAAAGAGTGAGAGTGTCACGGTATACTACGCCAGAACCCAGAAGCAGACCTGGACAAGGTACTTAGAGGAAAAGGTGAGTGTTTATTAATTGACTCCCGAGTGAGGCTGAATAATCCAGGGACAGAGCGGGTGGCGTGGATGGGTTGTTGAGGGTGCAGTGGTAGGTCCAGACATGGCTCGGCAGCCGCCGACCATCAGGCAGAGGTTGGGTGAAGGTTCCGGGTGAGAGACTGCAGACAGAACAAAACGGAGGTGAGTACACAGCAATTCAACAAGGTGCAAAACAACAAAAACTAACGCTAGAACTCAAGGCTGATACGCTGACAAACATACTGTTCATGGCTAAGCGATCCGGCAGGAACTGGATGTTTGGCCAGAGCCTAAGAAGGGTGATGATCAGGACCAGGTGTGCAGATTGCTGATGGGATGCAGGTGCGGAAAACAAGAGAGCTCCCGGAGCGTTCCCGAACCCTCGGGAAACTGGAGATCACGAACAGGAAAAACTAGTCACCAGACAGGACCCGACTCAGACTGCCGGGATCGTTACAGTACCCCCCCTCCGGCCGAGACGCCACCGGGCGGACCTCCCGGGCGCCAGGATGGGAGGCGGTAGAAATCACTGATGAGGTCAGCATCTAGGACCTGTCGCCGCGGAATCCAACTCCTCTCTTCAGGACCCATACCCCTCCCAGTCCACGAGATACTGGAAACCCCGGCCCCGCCGTCTGGAATCCATGATCGGCGCACCGTGTAGGCAGGACCACCTCCGATCATCCGAGGAGGAGGAGGAGGAGGCGGAGGAGGCAACAGAGGACTGAGGAAGACAGGCTTGAGGCAGGAGACATGAAAGGTGGGATGGACTCTGAGCGTCCTCGGTAGTTTGAGTCGAACTGCCACTGGATTGATCACCTTCTCCACCACAAACGGACCAATGAACCGGTAACAACTTCCTAGACTCAGTCCGTAAAGGAAGATCCCGTGTGGCCAACCAGACCCTATCTCCGATGGTGTAGGTGGGAGCGGGGATCCGGCGACGATTCGCCTGGAGCTGATACCGGTCCGAAACTCTAAGGAGTGCCTTTCTGGCCCGATGCCAGGTCGGTGGCAACGACGAATATGGGCCTGAACAGAAGGCACTGAGAGCTCCTTCTCCTGAGAAGGGAACAAGGGAGGTTGGTAGCCATACAGGCACTGGAAGGGGAGACATCCCAGTGGCAGATGTAGGGAGAGTATTGTGGGCATACTCAACCCAAGGCAACTGAGAGACCCAGGAGGTGGGGGTTGGAAGAGACCAGACAGCGTAGCGTGGATTCCATCTTCTGGTTGGCTCTCTCCGCCTGACCATAGGATTGGGGGTGAAAACCAGATGTGAGACTGACTGTAGCTCCAATGGCCAAACAGAAGGACTTCCAGACAGCAGAGGTAAACTGAGGGGCCACGGTCGGAAACGATATCACTGGGCAACCCGTGGACCCTGAAAACCTCCCCTAACCCAGGATCTCGGGACGTCTCGAGGCAGAGGGAAGCTTGGCAATAGGCACAAAGTGGGCGAACTTGCTGAATCTGTCCACGATCGTCAGAACGACCGTGTTCCCCTCAGAAGCGGGCAACCCAGTGACGAAGTCCAGGGCCAGATGCGACCATGGTCGCCCGGGGAATAGGAAGGGGGTGAAGTAGTCCAGAGCTGGGCCGATTGGTACTCTTATTCTGCGCACACACTGGACAGGCAGCAACAAAACCCCGAGTATCCTCGGCCATGGCAGGCCACCAAAAAACGTCTGCGAAGAAACGCCATTGTCGAGCCACGCCAGGGTGACAAGCCATCTTGCTGGCGTGGGACCATTTGAGGACAGCAGGACGAACCGACTCAGGCACAAACAACCGACCGGGTGGACCGTTACCGGGACCGGGCTGAGTCCGAAGGGCCGCCAGCACCTCCTCCTCAATCCTCCACATAACTGCTCCCACGACGCAGTTCCGGGGGAGGATTGTCTCGGTCTTGGACCCACTCTCCTCCGTCTTGGAGAACATCCGGGACAAGGCGTCCGCCTTGCCGTTCTTAGATCCAGGTCGGAACGTCAGGGCAAACTTGAATCGTCCGAAAAACAACGCCCACCTGGCCTGGACGGGAGTTGAGACGTTTAGCCGATTGCACGTAAGCAAGATTCTTGTGGTCAGTCCAGACAATAAACGGTTGCTCCGCCCCCTCCAACCAGTGGCGCCACTCCTCCAAGGCAAGTTTCACCGCGAGAAGCTCCCGGTTACCCACATCGTAATTCCTCTCCGCAGGCGAAAGGCGACGAGAGTAGTAGGCGCAGGGATGGAGTTTACTGTCCGTGGAGCATCGCTGCGACAGGATGGCGCCAACTCCCACATCAGACGCGTCCACTTCAACGGCACGAACTGACGGGCGTGTCCGGTTGAGAGAGAATCGGTGCGTTGGTGAATCGCCTCTTCAAATCCAGAAACGCACGATCCGCCTCCGGATTCCACTTGAAGGTCCTGATACTGGAAGTCAAGGCAGTTAACGGAGCGGCCACACGGCTGTAATCCCGGATGAATCTGCGGTAGAAATTCGCAAACCCCAAAAATCTCTGGAGCTGCAATCTCGTACCGGGCTGGACCCATTCCAGAACCGCTCTAACCTTCTCCTGGTCCATCCTAATCTCTCCCTGGAGATGATGTACCCGAAAGGATGTCGTGTGGGCGTGAAACTGCACTTCTCGGCCTTCACGAACAGGCGATTCTCCAACAATCACTGCAGAACCTGCCGGACATGCTGGACGTGGTCGGAAGGTTCCTTCGAGAAGATCAGAATGTCATCCAGGTAAACAAACACAAAGAGACCGATCATATCTCTCAGGACGTCGTTCACCATACTCTGGAATACCGCTGGAGCATTGGTCAGTCCAAACGGCATCACCTGATACTCGAAGTGACCCATCGGTGTATTGAAACCCGTCAACCACTCGTCCCCCTCTCTGATCCGGACCAGGTGATACGCATTGCGTAGGTCTAGCTTGGTGAACACCGTAGCACCCTGTAAGGAGTCGAAGGCAGAACTCATCAAGGGCAGGGGATACTTGTTCTTGATCGTGATGTCATTCAACCCCCGATAATCAATACACGGTCGAAGAGAGCCATCCTTCTTACCCACAAAGAAGAATCCTGCCCCCAGGGGGTGATGACGAGGGGCGAACGAGACCAGCAGCTAGGGACTCCTTGATGTAGGTCTCCAACGCCTCACGTTCAGGTCGGGGAGATACTGTATAACCTTCCCTTGGGGTAGACAGCTCCAGGGACCAGGTTGATGGCACAATCATATGGTCGGTGGGGAGGGAGTGACAGAGCCTTCTGCTTACTGAAAACTTCCCCCAAATCGTGATATGTCTCGGGAACCAGGGACAAATCTGGGGGTTTAGCCTCAATCACCTGACTGGGAACCGAATGGGGGCAGGCAGTCTTGAGACAGTTAGCATGACAATCAAGGCTCCAACTCGTTACCTTGCCCGTCACCCAATCGAACGTGGGATTGTGTTCCTTCAGCCAGGGGTATCCAAGGACCAGAGGAACATGGGAAGACGGCAGAATGAAGAATGAAATCATCTCAGAATGATTCCCCGACAACCGCATCTTAACCGGTTCAGTCCTCATCGTGATACGTGCCAGACTACTGCCGTTCAGAGTGGTCGCTTCAATGGCTTCCGGCAATTGCTCCTTGAAAGCCCCAGCTGTTCCACCAACTCGGCATCAAGAAAGCTTCCATCGGCACCTGAATCGATAAAAGCGTTAAGCGCTAAGCTCTGATTCCTGTTCACAAGGGTAGCCGGGAAACGGGGTCTGACAGAGGTACTGAGAGGTTGAAACTGGCTCGCTAAAGTCCTCCCAACTTTAGCGAGCCGGGCAGTTTGACGACCGCCGGGAACAGGTGGAGATGTAATGTCCCGAGCTACCACAGTAGAGGCAGCAGTTGGTCTGACGTCTATGTTGACGCTCCTCCTTGGTTAACCCGTGCCGCCCCACTTGCATGGGTTCAGAATCGGGAGAGAGGACCTCTCCACTAATCCATTGTGGAGGAGAATGATCGACGTGTTCTGGTCCACCACCCGACCCGACTGGGAACTGAGAAGCTGATCGATTGGGACGGACCCCATTGCTTCTCCCTCCTTCGCTCTCGGACTCGATTATCCACCCGAATAGACAAGGCTACCAAGCTGTCCAGGTCACTAGGCTCCGGATAGGAGATCAACTCATCCTTGAGCTGCTCCGACAGACCCTGGTAAAGGCCGCTTGCAGAGACTCCTCGTCCCACCCACTCTCCACAGCCAACGTCTTGAACTCGATCACGAAGTCGGCCACGCTGCGAGTTCCTTGGTGAAGCGAAAACAGGCGCCTAGCTGCGTCCCTCCCTCGGACGGAATGGTCGAAGAGCTTCCTCATCTCGGCCGTGAACCCCTGGTATGAAGCCATGCAGGGTCTTGTCGTTCCCAAACGGCTGAAGCCCACTCCAGCGCTCGACCACGCAGCAACGCAATCACAAAGGCTATCCCTAGCCTTGTCTGTGGCATAAGAGTAGGGCTGTAGATCGAACACTAATCCCACACTGCATAAGGAAGGAACGGCATCTTCCCAGCTCCCCCTCATATCTATCCGGCGTCGGAACCTCGGGCTCACGGAAGGACACAGCTCCCGAAGCGGCAGGCGAGATGGGGAAACCGGTAGTGGATCCTCCACCGGAAACTTGCGTTGGTTCTGGACCTCCGTCAGACCGGTAGAAAGGTTCCGAACTGACAACGCGATCTCCTGTAGTACCGTGCTATGATGGCCCAACATCTTCTCCTGATGGGTAATGGCATGGCGAACAGAGTCCAGGTCCGCTGGGTTCATTACTGGCCGGATCGTTCTGTCACGGTATACTACGCCAGAACCCAGAAGCAGACCTGGACAAGGTACTTAGAGGAAAAGGTGAGTGTTTATTAATTGACTCCCGAGTGAGGCTGAATAATCCAGGGACAGAGCGGGTGGCGTGGATGGGTTGTTGAGGGTGCAGTGGTAGGTCCAGACATGGCTCGGCAGCCGCCCGACCATCAGGCAGAGGTTGGGTGAAGGTTCCGGGTGAGAGACTGCAGACAGAACAAAACGGAGGTGAGTACACAGCAATTCAACAAGGTGCAAAACAACAAAAACTAACGCTAGAACTCAAGGCTGATACGCTGACAAACATACTGTTCATGGCTAACGATCCGGCAGGAACTGGATGTTTGGCCAGAGCCTAAGAAGGGTGATGATCAGGACCAGGTGTGCAGATTGCTGATGGGATGCAGGTGCGGAAAACAAGAGAGCTCCCCGGAGCGTTCCCGAACCCTCGGGAAACTGGAGATCACGAACAGGAAAAACTAGTCACCAGACAGGACCCGACTCAGACTGCCGGGATCGTTACAGAGAGGGAGAGAGAGAGAGAGAGAGAGAGAGAGAGAGAGAGAGAGAGAGAGAGAAGAGAAGCAAGAGGGAGAAGAGAGAGAGAGAGAAAGCAAGAGGGACAGACAGAGAGACAGGAGAGAGAGAGAGTGAGAGAGAGAGAGAGAGAGAAAGCAAGAGGGAGAGAGAGAGAGAGCGAGAGAGAGAGAGAGAGAGAGAGAGAGTGAGAGAGAGAGAGAGAGAGAGAGAGAGAAAGCAGGAGGAGAGAGAGAGAGAGAGAGAGAGAGAGAGAGAAGAGAGGAGAGAGAGAGAGAGAGTGGAAGCTAGAGGGAGAGAGAGAGATGGAGAGCGAGAGAGAGAGACAGAGGAGAGATAGAGAGAGAGTTGCATTTCCTATAACACTGACAAATACTCAGACTTAAGAGAATCTTTCTTTCCCAGAATTATCATTCAGTACAAAGAATTTGAAACTATAAAAGAGGAGGAAAAAAATCAAATATTTATTGGGTGAAAAGCAAAAAAGTGCAATTTTGGCAGCCAAATATGTGTCCTCCTGCCACAACCTGAGGGACAGCCAGTGAAAAGTGTAATGTAATGTCAATAATATTTCCTGTTTTGTTTTGGCTTTCATAGCATGTAATGTGTCTTCTCAGTCATGTTGAGATTGGTCGACTACTATTGCTTTAATGTATTGTTATTCTCATTACAGTTTTTCTCAATTGCTAAAACACTAAACCCTATTGTCTGAACCAAATGCTCAGTTGCCTGAACCCACTGATTGAATCAATCACTCTTTTGGCAAAACCATAAGCACTTTTCACCTGTTTAGACATAACTTGCCAACACATTTTCATTGTGATGCACCCGTGCTGCATAATGGTGAGCACAGGTGACAAAAGTCAAATACAATTAGAGCACAGGTGTCACCACTTGAACACAACAACTCAAAATTGATCACACTTGTGGCTAATGATGTGAGGGAACATATACAGTAAGCCAGTTCAGAGAGCACTGGTTTGTGAGGCCCTACAATGGATAGAAATCTGAGAGGAAGAGTTTGTGTGAGAGGAGGTCGAGGTGGTCGAGGTGGTCAGCGAAGACAAAGAACAGTAATATCTGATGAAATCAGAGCTACTGTGATTGACCATGTTCTTGTCCATGGTATGAGCATGAGGGAGGCTGGACAAAGGGTACAACCAAACATCAGTAGATTCACGGTGTCCACCATAATCCGAAGATTTAGAGAAGAGAACAGGTCATTACCTTTTTTTGACATTATAGTACAGTATGTAAATGTTGACAGCAATTACTGTATGACATACTATATACTGTACCACAGTATACTGTAAGTAAATATATGTTTCAGTACATCACTGTACCAATGTACTGTAGTATTGTAATGGAGGGTTGGTCTAACTGTTTGTAGGCCTAGTAGTCCATGTATATTTTTTGTAACTCCATGTTCTCTTTTTGTAGAATTGAAAGACTGCCACATGGGGGTGGGAGGACAGGTATGTTCTCCCCACATCAAGAGACCCTAATTGTTGATATGGTCCGTGAGAACAATGCCATTAAACTGAGCGAAATTCAGCAGAAGATCATTGAGGACCATTTAAATTTTTAGGGTATCAACAGTGTCAGCCTCTCTACTGTTGATCGTGTCCTCAAGCGCAACAGACTGCGCATGAAACAGCTATACAGAGTGCCTTTTGATCGGAGTGCCCTTCAAATCGGAGGGCCTGTTGTCTGGACCTATGGCAGTCTCTATGGGGGTGCCACAGGGTTCAATTCTTGGGCCGACACTTTTCTCCGTGTATATCAATGATGTCGCTCTTGCTGCTGGTGACTCTCAGATCCACCTCTACGCAGACGACACCATTTTGTATACATCTGGCCCTTCATTGGACACTGTGTTAACAAACCTCCAAACGAGCTTCAATGCCATACAACAATCCTTCAGTAGCCTTCAACTGCTCTTAAACACTAGTAAAACTAAATGCATGCTTTTCAATCGAACGCTGCTAGCACCCGCCCACCCGACTAGAATCACCACTCTCGACGGGTCTGACCTAGAAGTATGTGGACAACTACAAATATCTAGGTGTCTGGTTAGACTGTAAACTCAACTTCCAGACTCACATAAAGAATCTCCAATCCAAAAGTTAAATCTAGAATCGGCTTCCTATTTCGCAACAAAGCCTCCTTCACTCATGCTGCCAAACATGCCCTCGTAAAACTGACTATCCTACCGATCCTTGACTTCGGCGATGTCATTTACAAAATAGCCTCCAACACTCTACTCAGCAAATTGGATGTAGTCTATCACAGTGCCATCCGTTTTGTCTCCAAAGCCCCATACACTACCCACCACTGTGACCTGTACGCTCTTGTTGGCTGGTCCTCACTACATGTTCGTCGTCAAACCCACTGGCTCCAGGCCATCTATAAATCACTGCTAGGCAAATCCCCGCCCTATCTTAGCTCATTGGTCACCATAGCAGCACCCACCCGTAGTCTGCGCTCCAGCAGGTATATCTCACTGGTCATTCCCAAAGCCAACACCTCCTTTGGCCGCCATTCCTTCCAGTTCTCTGCTGCCAATGACTGGAACGAATTGCAAAAATCTCTGAAGCTGGAGACTCTTATCTCCCTCAATAACTTTAAGCATCAGTTGTCAGAGCACCTTACCGATCACTGCACCTGTACACAGCCCATCTGAAATTAGCCCACCCAACTACCTCATCCCTATATTGTTATTTAATTTGCTCTTTTTGCACCCCAGTATCTCTATTTGCACATAATCTCTTGCACATCTAGCATTCCAGTGTTAATACTATTGTAATTATTCTGCACTATAGCCCATTTATTGCCTTACCTCCATAACTTGCTACATTTGCACACACTGTATATATATTTTCTGTTGTATTTTCTGACTTTATGTTTTTTTCTTTACCTATGTAACTCTGTGTTGTTTTTATTGCACTACTTTGCTTTATCTTGGCCAGGTCGCAGTTGTAAATGAGAACCTGTTCTCAACTGGCTTACCTGGTTAAATAAAGGTGAAATAAATAAAAAAAACAAAAATCGCAACTCAGACAGAGTCAAAGAGCAAAGATTCCAGTATGTACAGGTTGGCATATATCCAGACACATTCAATGTTGATTACTCTAAATAGTGATTTACTGTAGTGGCCTAAATCACTTTTTCCGTATCACTTACAAAACTATATCTATTTCTACAGAGGGTTTTTCAACTGGATGCAATGGAAAGACCCCATCAATACATCTACATGGATGAAGCTGGGTTTAATCTCACCAAAAGGAGAAGGAGAGGCCGTAATGTGATTGGCCATCGGGCCATTGTTGGTGTTCCTGGGCAGCGTGGTGGCAATATCACATTATGTGCTGCCATCAGCAATCATGGGGTTGTCCACCATCATGCCAACCTGGGGGCCTACAACACTCACCAGCTCCTCATTTTCCTCAATCACATGCAGAGATGCTTTGTTAGGGCAGCAGGATGAGCATCCCATCTATGTTGTTGTTTGGGACAATGTGAGTTTTCACAGAGCCCTCCAGGTTAGAGAGTGGTACAATATGAACCAAGGTTTTATCAATCTTTGCCTTCCACCATACTCCCCTTTCCTAAACCCCATTGAGGAATTCTTCTCCTCATGGCGGTGGAAGGTATATGAACGCCAACCTTACACCAGGGTAAATCTCCTGCAAGCCATGGGACTTGCCTGTGGTGACATAGGTGTGGAGGCATGCCAAGCCTGGATACGGCATGCCAGGGGTTTTTCCCCGTTGCCTGGCCAGACAAAATGTGGCCTGTGATGTGGATGAAGTCCTGTGGCCTGACCCAGTACGGAGACATGATGCTGTGGCTGAGTAATGCACTTATTTGTATATTTTTGTACTTTATTTTTACATGGGCTTACTGTACACAAGTGGCAAACGCATAAGATTTCTGTTTGTTTTTACAAGTGCTACATGTAAATGCACAAGATTTCTGTTTTGTCTTTTTTGTACAAGTGCTAAATGCACAGTTTTTTTTTGTTTTGCAACATGCATTTAGCCTACAGTGAACAATAAACATTTATTTCTCCAGCTTCATGTCCTGAGCATTGTGTTTTCTATTTTTCTACGTAGTGTTTAGTGACTGTTCAGTAGTGTTTTTTATTTTGATTGACTCGGGGCACGATTTGACAACATAGTTCAGTTTTGAGCACAGATTGAACTGTTTTGAGGTGAAAGTTTGGTTTTGCAAGAAGAGTCTGAGGTTTTGTGAATGTAGCTTGAAAATTGGGTTTTGTGTTCACAGTTAAGAGAAAAGGAGAGCAGCTTTCTAGAAATGTGTCTTAGCAATCGAGAAAAACTGTAATATTGTTGTTGTAGTTGCTGTTAATGTTAATCCCATTTCCACTACTAACATTATTATTGCTGTTGGTCCCACCATTTTTGTTATATGTATACTTTGACAATGTAAGTAATTTAACTTGCCATGTCAATAAAGTCTATTGAATTGAATTTATTTAATTGAGAGAGAGAGAGATAGCGATAGAGAGAGGGTGACAGAGACAGAGACAGAGTGACAGAGAGAGAGAGAGAGCGAAAGAGAGAGAGTGAGCGAGAGAGAGAGAGAGAGAGAGAGAGAGAGAGAGAGAGAGAGAGAGAGACGAGAAAGAGAGTGAAAGAGAGAGAGGGAGTGAGTGAAAGCAAGAGGGATAGGAGAGAGAGAGAGAGAGAGAGAGAGAGAGAGAGAGAGAGACAGAGAGAGCGAGAGCGAGAGCGAGAGCGAGAGAGAGAGAGAGAGAGAGAGAGAGAGAGAGTGAGAGAGAGAGAGAGAGAGAGAGAGAGAGAGAGAGCGATACCAAGCTTAAGCTTGCTACAAAGAGAAATTTCAATTAGCACCAGAATTAAAGTAAAAGAGGAACAGAGGGAGGTGAGAGTCTGAGGAGACGAGGAGGAGAGAGGGGAGAGAGAGGTGAAGAGAGAGAGGAGAGAGGGGAGAGAGGGAGAGAGGGGGAGAGAGAGGGAGAGAGATGGAGAGAAAGGGAGACGGGGGAGAGAGGGGGAGAGAGATGGAGAGAGGGAGAGAGAGAGAGAGAGAGAGGGGAGAGAGGGGAGAGAGATGGAGAGAGGGGAAGAGAGGTGGAGAGAGAGGGAGAGAGGGGGAGAGAGGGGGAGAGAGAAACAGAGGGTTGTGATGTTGAGAGGGAGAGGCAATCGAATACCATACCCTGCAGCACAACACTCATACACACACACACACACAGAGGCTCACACACACACACACACACACACACACACACACACAGAGAGGCTCCACACATACACACGCGCACACACACACGCACACGCGCATACACACACACACACAATACCCATCCTAATGCCTAGTCACTTTACCTCGGCTCATATGTATAAACAGTACCTCAAGTACCTCGCACAGTGATCTGGTAGTATATATAGCTGAATTATTGGTTTATTTATTAAAATATGCATCGTTGGGGAGGGCTCGTAACTAAGTATTTCACGGTACAGTCTACAACTTTTGTATTCGGCGCATGGGACAAATAAAATATGATTTGATTTGACAATCACGCAGCTCTCTCACAAAGGGTCTTAATGCGAGGAGACAAGTGCCAGAAGTGACTAGCATCAGTTTGCTAACAAAGAACCACAGGACTCCATAATGGTGCAACAATAACACATCAGATACCAGCCACACAGTGGTTTGGGCTTAGAACTAATTCTGATCTGAAGTGATGGTTAGAACTGGGCCTGGGGTTAGAACTAATTCTGATCTGAAGTGATGGTTAGAACTGGGCCTGGGGTTAGAACTAATTCTGATCTGAAGTGATGGTTAGAACTGGGCCTGGGGTTAGAACTAATTCTGATCTGAAGTGATGGTTAGAACTGGGCCTGGGGTTAGAACTAATTCTGATCTGAAGTGATGGTTAGAACTGGGCCTGGGGTTAGAACTAATTCTGATCTGAAGTGATGGTTAGAACTGGGCCTGGGGTTAGAACTAATTCTGATCTGAAGTGATGGTTAGATCTGAACTGGGCCTGGGGTATAATATATACAGTGCCGTGAAAAAGTATTTTTTAAATTACTCTACTTTTTTTTATTTTTATGTATGTTGAATGTTATCAGATCTTCAACCAAAACCAAATATTATATAAAAGGAACCTGAGTTTACAAATAACAAAAAATAATATATACTTTTGCAACACCCAATTCCTCTGTGTGAAAAAGTAATTGCCCCCTTTACAGTCAATAACTGGTTGTGCCACCTTTAGCTGCAATGACTGCAACCAAATGCTTCCTGTAGTTGTTGATCAGTCTCTCACATCGCTGTGGAGGATTTTTGGCCCACTCTTCCATGCAGAACTGCTTTAACTCAGTGACGTGTGGGTTTTCAAGCATGAACTGCTCGTTTCAAGTCCTGCCACAACATCTCAATTGGGATTAGTTCTGGACTTTGACTAGGCCATTCCAAAACTTCAAATGTTTTGCTTTTTAACCATTTCCATGTAGACTTGATTGTTTGTTTTGGATCATTGTCTTGCTGCATGACCCAACTGCGCTTCAGCTTTAGCTCACAGACGGATGGTCTGACATTCTCCTGTAGAATTATCTGATACAGAGCAGAATTCATGGTTCCTTCTATTAAGGCAAGTCGTCCAGGTCCTGAGGCAGCAAAGCATCCCCAAACCATCACACCACCACCACCATGCTTGACCGTTGGTATAAAGTCCTTACTGTGGAATGCAGTGTTTGGTTTTCGTCAGACATAATGGGACCCATCTCATCCAAAAAGCTGACTCAAGTTTTCCAAAAAGCACCTGGAAGCACCTGGATGATCATCAAGATTCTTGGAAGAATGTTCTATGGACAGATGAGTCAAAATAATAACCTTTTATTTTATTTTAACGCTCCCATTATGCCAGCGATAGAAAGTTGTTTATGAGATTTTTGTTTTAAGCCTATTCCAAACCTTAACCCTTACCTTAAGCATTTGGAGTTAATGCCAACAAAAATCAAAAAAACATATTTTTATTGCTGGTTTTATATATGCAACTTTTGGATCAGAGGCAGATGCTGATTCCAAAGATTGCAAGTTCGAATCAAGTGATAGAAAGTTGTTTTTGACCTTAAGCATTTGGAATGAATGCTTAAACTTAACCCTAACCTTAAAAATGCAGAGTTAATGCCTAAAGTGAACCTTAAACACTTTGAAATTTGACGTTTACAACAACTTCGAAATTTGACATTTGAGAAAATGTTATTTCTTTTATTTAAACTTTATTTAACCAGGAAGGGCTCATTGAGAATTGAAATCTCATTTTCAAGAGCGTCCTGGCCAAGACAGGCAGCGCCAAGTCATCAAACAACTACAGACAGACAACATGAAAAACTCCAGTAAACATCCATAGAAATCACAGGAGTATAACAAAATCATAAAACAGCAATTTTAAAACACTGAGAGGTCAAGGAATCAGCCTCAAAATCCTTCATCAATTATAGAAAAAAACACCAATCGGGAACAAGTTCTTCCAGTTTAAATGTACAGTGGGGGAAAAAAAGTATTTAGTCAGCCACTAATTGTGCAAGTTCTCCCACTTAAAAAGATGAGAGAGGCCTGTAATTTTCATCATGGGTACAAGTCAACTATGACAGACATAATGAGGGAAAAAAATCCAGAAAATCACATTGTAGGATTTTTTATTAATTTATTTGCAAATTATGGTGGAAAATAAGTATTTGGTCAATAACAAAAGTTTCTCAATACTTTGTTATATACCCTTTGTTGGCAATGACACAGGTCAAAAGTTTTCTGTAAGTCTTCACAAGGTTTTCACACACTGTTGCTGGTATTTTGGCCCATTCCTCCATGCAGATATCCTCTAGAGCAGTGATGTTTTGGGGCTGTCGCTGGGCAACACGGACTTTCAACTCCCTCCAAAGATTTTCTATGGGGTTGAGATCTGGAGACTGGCTAGGTCACTCCAGGACCTTGAAATGCTTATTACGAAGCCACTCCTTCGTTGCCCGGGCGGTGTGTCTGGGATCATTGTCATGCTGAAAGACCCAGCCACGTTTCATCTTCAATGCCCTTGCTGATGGAAGGAGGTTTTCACTCAAAATCTCACGATACATGGCCCCATTCATTCTTTCCTTTACACGGATCAGTCATCCTGGTCCCTTTGCAGAAAAACAGCCCCAAAGCATGATGTTTCCACCCCCATGCTTCACAGTAGGTATGGTGTTCTTTGGATGCAACTCAGCATTCTTTGTCCTCCAAACACGAAGAGTTGAGTTCTTACCAAAAAGTTCTATTTTGGTTTCATCTGACCATATGACATTCTCCCAATCCTCTTCTGGATCATCCAAATGCACTCTAGCAAACTTCAGACGGGCCTGGACATATACTGGCTTAAGCAGGGGGACACATCTGGCACTGCAGGATTTGAGTCCCTGGCGGCGTAGGTGTTACTGATGATAGGCTTTGTTACTTTGGTCCCAGCTCTCTGCAGGTCATTCACTAGGTCCCCCGTGTGGTTCTGGGATTTTTGCTCACCGTTCTTGTGATCATTTTGACCCCACGGGGGTGAGATCTTGCGTGGAGCCCCAGATCGAGGGAGATTATCAGTGGTCTTGTATGTCTTCCATTTCCTAAAAATTGCTCCCACAGTTGATTTCTTCAAACCAAGCTGCTTACCTATTGCAGATTCAGTCTTCCCAGCCTGGTGCAGGTCTACAATTTTGTTTCTGGTGTCCTTTGACAGCTCTTTGGTCTTGGCCATAGTGGAGTTTGGAGTGTGACTGTTTGAGGTTGTGGACAGGTGTCAGTGTTTGCTGTAGGTGGGTGTGGTGTTGGAGTCAGGCGCAGGACGCAGGAAATAAGTCCAAAAGACTTTAGTAAATGCACAAACTGAAAACACGAAGAAAAGCCCTGAGGCGAGAACTCCGCACGCAGGCGTAAAACAGAGAGCCAGACTCGATCACCAGGTGCGTACACCGGTCCCTCACTGCGGTGGAGATCGGCGCTCGCCTTTTGACGACGGAGCGCCCGCTGCAGGTGGACGTGTGCAGCGTTCCACGTCTCCTCCGAGCGCCGCACCCACTCATCCACCGCAGGAGCCTCGATCTGGCTCTGCTGCCAAGGTGCCAGAACCGGCTGGTAACCTAACACACATTGGAAAGGGGTTAGGTTAGTGGAGGAATGGCGTGGGAATTCTGGGCCATTTCTGCCCAGGGAACGTACCGTGCCCACTCCTCCGGCCGGTCCTGGCAGTATGATCTAAGAAACCTACCCACATCCTGGTTCACACGTTCCACCTGCCCATTACTCTCCGGATGGTAACCCGAGGTGAGGCTCACCGAGACCCCCAACCGCTCCATAAAGGCTCTCCAGACTCTGGAGGTAAATTGGGGACCTCGATCAGACACAATATCCTCGGGTACCCCGTAGTGCCGGAAAACATGGGTGAATAGCGCTTCGGCGGTCTTATAGGGCAGTAGGAAGGCCCGGCATAGGGAGCAAACGACAGGCCTTAGAGAACCGGTCCACAACGACCAGTATAGTAGTATTCCCCTGTGAGGGAGGAAGGTCAGTGATGAAATCCACCGAGAGGTGAGACCATGGTCGTTGTGGAACGGGCAGGGGTAGTAACTTACCCCTAGGCAGATGTCTAGGCGCCTTACACTGGGCGAACACCGAGCAGGAGGAGACATAAACCCTCACATCCCTCGCCAACGTGGGCCACCAGTACTTAGCACTAAGGCAGTGCACTGTCGGCCGATACCAGGATGTCCAGAGGAGGGTGGCGTGTGAGCCCAATAGATCAATCGATCCCGAACCTCGAGCGGAGCGTACTTCCGACCCTCCGGGCATTGAGGTGGACTAGGGTCGGTGCGCTACGCATCGCTTCGAGTTCAGCATCGACCTCCCCACACTACCGGTGCCACCAGACAAGACTCCGGCAGTATGGGAGTGGGCTCCACGGACCTCTCCTCCGTGTCATACCGCCGAGACAGCGCATCTGCCTTACCGTTCTGTGACCCAGGGATGTACGTGATCTTGCATACGAACCGGGTCAAAAACATATTCCACCGCGCCTGCGAGGTTTAGTCTCCTAGCTGTCGGATGTACTCCAGGTTACGGTGGTCCGTCAAAATGAGGAAAGGGTGTTGAGCCCCCTCAAGCCAGTGCCTCCACACCTTTAGGGGCCTGTACCACGGCTAGCAGCTCCCTGTCCCCAACGTCATAATTTCGCTCCGCCGGACTGAGCTTCTTGGAATAAAAAAGCACAGGGCGGAGTTTGAGGTGGCGTGCCGGACCGTGAAGCTACGGCTCCTATACCGGCCTCTGGCGCGTCCACCTCTACCTGAAATGGTAAAGGGATCCGGATGCGCCAGCACGGGCGAGGGTAAACAGGTCCTTCAGCCTCCCAAAGGCCCTGTCCGCCTCGGCTGACCACTGCAGGCGCACCGGACCCTTCAAAAGAGACGTTATGGGAGCTGCCACCTGTCCAAAACCCCGAATAAACCTCCGGTAGTAATTCGCAAACCCCAAAAACTGCTGCACCTCCTTCACAGTGGTTGGCGTTTGCCAATTACGCACGGCTGACACCCGATCTACCTCCATCTTCACCCCTGACACAGACAACTGATAACCCAAAAAGGAGACCAACACTCGGCGCACCAGTGCCACATGCTCGACTCGGGTAGACGAGTACACGAGAATGTCATCTATGTACACGACCACCCCCCTGCCCCTGCATGTCCCTGAAGATCTCATCCCACGAATGATTGGAAAACTGGGGCGTTCATCAACCCGTATGGCATGACAAGATACTCGTATGGCCCGAGGTGGTACTAAAGGCTGTCTTCCATTCTCGCCCCCTAATGCGCACCAAGTTATCACGCGCTCCTGAGATCTAATTTAGTGAAGAAACGCGCCCGTGCAATGACTCCGTCATGGTCGCAATCAGCGGGAGTGGATAACTGTACTTCACCGTGATCTGATTGAGACTACGGTAATCAATGCCAGGCGGAACCCACCATCCTTTTTCTTCACAAAAAAAAGAAACTTGAGGACGCAGGGAAGTGGAGGGCCGTATGTATCCTTGTCTCAGAGATTCGTCTATGTAAGTCTCCATAGCTCTCTTCTCCTCCTGAGACAGAGGATACACATGGCTCCGTGGGAGCGCAGCTCCTGCCTGGAGGTCTATCGCACAATCTCCTGCCTATGGGGAGGCAACTGCGTCGCCCTCGACTTACTGAACACAATAGCCAAGTCCCCATACTCAGGGAAGCGTGCAATGCGGGCACCTGGTTTGGACTCTCCACCGAGGTAGCCCCCTACGGAAACGCCTAAACATCGACCCACACACTGGGCAGACCACTCCATCAGAGCCCTCTCCTGCCCACGAAATAGACGGGTTATGGGTACTCACCAGGGCATGCCCAGCACCACCGGATACGCAGGCGAGTCGATCAGAAATAGCTGGATCATCTCCTGATGACCCCCCTGCGCACACATCCTAGTGGCGCCGTGACCTCCCCCTGATCAAGCCCGATCCCAACGGACGGCTATCTAGGGCATGAGGGGAAGGGACGTCAACAGGAAGAAGGAATCTAAGTCTAAACAAAATTTCCTATCAACAAAATTCCTAGCTCGCGCCTGAATCTACAGCGCCTTATGCTGGGAATGAGGTGCTACCTGTGGGAAACGCACAGGTATACAGAAGTGCGCAACAGAGGCTCTGGGTGAGTGGGCGCCTACTCACCTGGAAGGACTCCCCAGTGCGGGGCCTGTCGTCTTCTCCCCTAGGAGGCCATTCCCAGCACCCTAGCCGCGGTGTGTCCTCCCCGACCACAGTTGGTGCAGAGATGGACCCCCCGTATTCGACCCCTCCTCTCTCTAGCGCCAGCGCCCCGAGCTCCATGGGGCTCGGTTCGGAGACAGCTGGAGGGTGAAATGGGCGGACCTCCCTCGGGGCGTCCGCGGGTAGCCAGCAGGGTGTCCAGCCTGGTGGACATGTCGGCTAACTGGTGAAGGAGAGGCTGGTGTCCCGACAGGCCAGCTCCCGACGGACGTCCTCACGTAGACTACGGCGGTAGAGTACGGAATTCCAACGCGAACTCCTGGGCACTCCTCTTCCCCTGCCGGAGGCAGACAGAGCAGCTCCCCGCCCGCTTTTCCCCTCCGGTGGATGGTCAAACACCGCCCTGAAGCGGCGGGAGAACTCAGCGTAAGTGATGGTGGTAGCGTCTATCCTCCTCCACTCGGCGTTGGCCCATTCCTAACGCCTTGCCGGAAAGGCAGGGAGATAACGGACACGCCTGTGTCCCGAGGGCGCCGGGTGCGTGGCCAGTAAAGCTCCACCTGGAGAAGGAAGCCCTGGCAGATGGGACCCGGCAGCGGTCCCATCGTAGGGCCCTCGGGAGAGCGAGAGTCGAACTCCTCTGGGTTCGGAGCCGGAATGGGCTGACTTGCCAATGGTGATGGCAGGGAAGGTGGCATTGGGGGGTGTCCCTCGGGTCTCCCAGCGTTGGAGGGTGGTGATCACTTCCTGCAGGGCGGTCCCGATCCGCAGGATCTGGTCATTCTGCTCCCGGACCCTGTCCTCCAACGTCTCCCTGTGCTGCTGCGGCTCCTGCTGATTCCATTCTAATGGTGTGTGATTCTGTCAGTGTTTGCTGTAGGTGGGTGTGGTGTTGGAATCAGGCGCAGGGCGCCGGGAAATAAGTCCAAAAGACTTTAGTAAACTGAAAACACGAAGAAAAGCCCTGAGGCGAAACTCCGCCCGCAGGCGTAAAACAACGGGCACACTAAACATGTGCGAATAAACTCTCTAAACAGAGAGAACAGCTCAACCCGAGCAAACCGTATATAATGGCGCAAATGCACGACAGTGAAAACAATCACACACAACACCTGACAAACACAACGAGAACTTATAGGACACTATGACACTAAGCGACAACAGGTGTACAATACCAGACAAGACCAAGCGAACATAGAAACATACAACGGTGGCAGCTAGTATTCCGGAGGCGCGAACGCGAAGCCTGCCCGAGCAAGGAAGAGAGGCAGCCTCGGCCGAAACCGTGACAACAGGTGTCTTTTATACTGATAACAAGTTCAAACAGGTGCCATTAATACAGGTAACGAGTGGAGGACAGAGGAGCCACTTAAAGAAGAAGTTACAGGTCTGTGAGAGCCAGAAATCTTGCTTGCACAATTGGTGGCTGACTAAATACTTTTTTTCCCCACTGTATGTTGTAAGCAGTTCCAAGTGCCTTGCACTTGTATTCATCCCCCTTAGCATTTTTCCTATTTTTGTTGCATTACAACCTGTAATTTAAATAGATTTTTATGTGGATTTCTGCAATGGACACACAAAATAGTCCAAATTGGTGAAGTGAAATGGAAAAAAATTACTTGTTAAAAGAAATTCTAAAAAATAAATAACGGAAAAGTGGTGTGTGCATATGTATTCAGCCCCTTTGCTATGAAGCCCCTAAATAAGATCTGGTGCAACCAATTACCTTCAGAAGTCACATAATTAGTTAAATAAAGTCCACCTGTGTGTAATCTAAGTGTCACATGATCTGTCACATGATCTCAGTATATATACACCTGTTCTGAAAGGCCCCAGTCTGCAACACCACTAAACAAGGGGCACCACCAAGCAAGCGGCACCATGAAGACCAAGGAGCTCTCCAAACAGGTAAGGGACAAAGTTGTGGAGAAGTACAGATCAGAGACCAAAGATAACCCTGAAGGAGCTGCAAAGCTCCACAGCGGAAGATTGGAGTATCTGTCCATAGACCACTTTCGTACACTCCACAGATCTGGGCTTTACGGAAGGGTTGCCAGAAAAAAAGCCATTGCCTAAGAAAAAAATAACAAACACGTTTGGTGTTCGCAAAAGAGCATGTGGGAGACTCCCCAAAAATATGGAAGAAGGTACTCTGGTCAGATGAGACTAAAATTAAGCTTTTTTGGCCATTAAGAAAAACGCATGTCTGGTGCAAACCCAACACCTCTCATCACCCTGAGAACACCATCCCGACAGTGAAGCATGGTGGTGGCAACATCATGCTGTGGGGATGTTTTTCATCGGCAGGGACTGGGAAATTGGTCAGAATTGAAGGAATGATGGATGGCGCTAAATACAGGGAAATTCTTGGGGAAAACCTGTTTCAGTCTTCCAGAGATTTGAGACTGGGATGGAGGTTCACCTTCCAGCAGGACAATGACCCTAAGCATACTGCTAAAGCAACACTCAAGTGGTTTAAGGGGAAACATTTAAATGTCTTGGAATGGCCTAGTCAAAGCCCAGACCTCAATTCAAATGAGAATCTGTTGTATGACTTAAAGATTGCTGTACACCAGCGGAACCCATCCAACTTGAAGGAGCTGGAGTAGTTTTGCCTTGAAGAATGGGCAAAAATCCCAGTGGCTAGATGTGCCAAGCTTATAGAGACATACCCCCAAGAGACTTGCAGCTGTAAATGCTGCAAAGGTAGCTCTACAGAGTATTGACTTTACGGGGGTGAATAGTTATGCACGCTCAAGTTTTCTGTTTTTTTTTTGTCTTATTTCTTGTTTGTTTCACAATAGAAATTATTTTGCATCTTCAAAGTGGTAGGCATGTTGAGTAAATCAAATGATACAAACCCCCAAATAATCAATTTTAATTCCAGGTTGTAAGGCAACAAAATAGGAAAAATGCCAAGGGGGGTGAGTGCTTTAGCAAGCCACTGTAAAAGCCTTTTACCAAATTCAGTTCGGACATTTGGAACAGTTAGCTGGATAAAGTCCTGCAAACAGAGAAATTACCCACCATATTTCTGAAGAATAAAAATACCCACATTTAAAATGGTAGTAAACCCAAAATGGCTTTATAGATAAAAGTATACCAGTGACTGAGCCTCTCCCGGTGACTAGAAGGCCAGCCAACCCTGGTATATACAGTGCATAAGGGTTTTGCCGTTAAAAATAAATATCAATGCTCCATGTTAAAGAGGTGTCAATTGATCTTAAACACTGAGTGAAAGCGTTCCATATATATAAAACATAGTCTAGTATAGGCATAAATGTAGCCAATACTAGCCTCCTTCTACTTCAAAGAAAAATAGGTCTTGTTACTAAAATAAAATCCCAACTTCAGCTTCAATATTTTCAATTAAAGTTACAAGATATTTATATGAGGTTACAACCTCAATCTCATTGCCCTGACAGGTAGTAAAAGGTTCAGTGGTCTATTTCTTGCTTTAGAAAACACCTTTAGTGTAGTTTTGTCAGCATTAAGGATAAGCTTCAATTGACACAAGGTATGTTGAACAGTAAAAAAATCAGTTTGCAAGTTCTGGAAAAGCTTTTGTGAGAGACGGCAATAAATAACAGTATCATCAGCATAGAAGTGAAATTGAGCATTTTGTACATTTTGCACATTTTTGTCTAAAGTATTTATATAAATTGTGAATAAGAGGGGACCAAGTACAGAGCCCTGGGGCACACCATTACAGACAGACCATTTAACAGACATGAGCCAATCACATTGAGTGCACCGAGTTCTATCAGGCAAACCACGCAACTGCATGCTCCAAAAGACCTATGCTCGACAATCTCTGCGGGAGACAGGGACCGTGTGTATGTATGTGAATGTGCGCGCGTGAGTAGATTGGGGGTGAGGGTCGATTGAGAGAGCGGGTTGGGGATTGTTGAGCTGCCGCTTACAGCCAGGCGGAGAGCGAAGAGGAGCAGCTTGGACGAGGCACTCAGAGGATAAAACCAGCCACAGAGAGGGTTACTTTGGTCAACTTTGAGAAAGGAAGTGCAAAATAGCAATACAAAAAAAAGTATCCGAGTTGAGGGAGACCTGCGATCTTTACAACAGCAAAACTAAATAGTTTGCACTACACAACATGAAAAAATAAGATTTGCTCCACCATAAATTAATAAGTTATTAGTTAACTACTAGTCACAGACACACCACTTGACATGCTGCTGGATGAACTTCTAATTCTGAATTTGAGCGCTTGAGCAGATCACTTTGGTCAAGTCCGGTGACCTCCTTTCAAAGTGTGTTGCATTAGGGGAAAAATAAATGTCCGACAAGTCAATTGTATGAACTTTACAAACATTGTGTGATCAAAGGTCATGAAGTTTAGACTGCAGTCGACTGAAAAGTTTCTACAGTTGCTCTTCACCAACTTCCTCCTCCAGCCATCACCTGGATTGTGGGAGGCTCTATTGTCAATCAATCATTAGGATGTTTTTTTTTCTTTACCCACACTAGACTCTGCCAAGTCCCCAACGACTGAATGTTCTGGTTTTCAGGGGAAATGGAAAGAGAGTCTGTGATGCGCTTCCATTTTGGTCGTTAACAAGGTGACACTCCATCTTCACTCCTCCTCCACATTGAACTGTGCAGAAGAGAACCTCCCCAACCAACAGTTTTTTTTTCTTCTCATCAAGACCAGTATCTAGTTGGGATCTTGTTTCAGGCGTTTCTTTTACGCCTGCTATGTTAGGTTAGACCCACATGAACTTGACCAAAGACAAATAAATGTGATATTTGAGGCTTTCTCTTACTAGTTGATTGTACAATGTGTACAAATAATATTATATTACGATTTCAGTTTGTGAGTATGTGATATGGGGGTTGGAGGCATGTTCATTTCCACATTATAAAGAACAAACTTTGATAGTCAAAATCAATCTTTGTTTATACAGTACATTACATACATGGAATGCAACACAATGTGCTTCACAGCAAACAAATATATAAAAACAATTCAAATTAAAACAACAAACATAAGAGGATAAACAACTAAAGACTAACAATAAAAACGGTATAACTAAAAAGCTTTTTAAAAAAGGTGTGTGTCTCATGTCCTCTGGCAGGCTATTCCAGAGGCTGGGGGCATAGTAACTAAAGGCTGCCTCTCCATGCCTCTTGGTCCAGTTTCAGCCCCCTCAGGTTCTCTGACAGGCTATTCCAGAGGCTGGGGGCAGAGTAACTAGAGGCTGGGGGCATAGTAACTAAAGGCTGCCTCTCCATCCCCCAGAGGCTGGGGGCATAGTAACTAAAGGCTGCCTCTCCATGCCTCTTGGTCCAGTTTCAGCCCCCCTCAGGTTTTCTGGCAGGCTATTCCAGAGGCTGGGGGCAGAGTAACTAAAGGCTGGGGGCATAGTAACTAAAGGCTGCCTCTCCATCCCCCAGAGGCTGGGGGCATAGTAACTAAAGGCTGCCGCTCCATGCCTCTTGGTCCTAGGCTTTGGGATAGTTAAAAGGCCCAGTGCCAGAGGACCTGAGGGACCTACTGGGTACATAGCTTAAAAGCATGTCTGACATGTATTGGAGTGCATAATCGTGGATTGATTTAAAAACCAATAGAAGAATCTTAAAATGAATTCTTAAACTCACAGACAGCCCAGTGCACAGACCTTAAAACCGGTGTAACTCTCGGTGGTCTTGGTCAGTACCCGTGCTGCAGCATTCTGTATGTTTTTGCAGTTGACCAATGGCTTTCTTGGGTAACCAGACAGGAGAGCATTACAGTAGTCAAGCCTGTATGTAATAAAAGCATGGATGAGTCTCTCTGATCCAACCTGAGAGAAACCCGCAATGTTCCTCAGGGTAATTCAGAATCTAAAATAACACCTGATGAGTGTGATGGAAGGAAGGTAATCACGAATACAGAGTTATTTCGCTTCGATTACATAAAATACGCTGGAATAGCGACAAACAATAACAGGCGCGGGAAATATCTACCCCGGCAACAAAATAGTGCGAGTAGCTCCAGCGGGCTCCACTACTCTCACATACAAACAATCACCCACAAGAACAAAGGGAGGCAGAGGGAACACTTATACACGGACTAATAAGGGGATTAGAACCAGGTGTGTGTGATTGACAAGACAAAAAGAAATGTGGTGGTGATAATTGGGGCGGCAGTGGTTAGTAAGCCGGTGGCCGACGACGACGCAACAAGGAGGAGGCAGCCTCGGCGGAAGTGTCACGGGACCCAGCACCGTTCCTCCCGGACCGTACCCCTCACACTCACGAGGTACTGAGGTACTGAATGAGTCGAACTATCAAGTGCTCTGATGGGGAGTGGAATGGATAGGAGAACCAATGAAATGCCTTGACAGCGTGCGAATGCCCTGTCCATAAAGTTCCCAGCTGCGCCTGAATCGACTAGCGCCTTACACTGGGGAACTACCATGTGATCAGGAAAGTGGATAGGTAGGGTACAGTGCGCAGCAGAAAGCTCTGAACAAGTGTGGGGGTTCGATACCTGGGGTGATGCGAGAGTGCCCTGCCTGCTGCCTCCTGGCCCAAAATAACGTTGACTATGACATGTGGTGTACTGTCATTTCGTGCCACCAGAGTGGCACTATCGCTGTCTTCCTCCGCTCTCTCGGACGGCGGCTCCACCCAGCTCCATCAGCTCGGGATCCGAGTCGTCCGGGGTGGAAACGGGCAGACCCCTACCAGGGACGTCCTCTGGCTGCCCAGCAGGTTGTCCAACGAATGGCCATGTCCACCGGTCTCGTGAAGGACAACATGGTGTCGGCAGAGCTATCTCCCGTCGGGCGTCCTCCCGCCCAGATGGCACGGAAATGGTCGATCAGGGTTCCTCGTTCCACCGGACCCGCTGTCGAGTCGAAGCTCCAAGCGAAGTCCTGCGCGGTCTCGTCCCCTGCCTCAGGTGGACCAGCTGCTCGCCCGCCTCCTCGACCCTCGGGCAGGTGATCGAAGACTGCCCGGAAAGGCGGCGAACTCCCCGTAGTCCTCCAGCGGCTCCTCGCTCGTTCCACACCGCGTTGGCCCGCCTCCAGGGCTTTCCCACAGAGGCAGGAAACGAGGACAGACACCTTCTCCCGCTCCGATGGCGCCGCGGCCCTGATGCTGGAGAAGTAAAGCTCTAGTTGGAGGAGGAATCGCTTGGCAGAGCGCGTCATCCATCGACGCCCATGGCCGGGATATCTGGATCCCTCCGGGTGGTGGTATGCGGTTGACCAGCTGTCTCGACAGATCGGGTCCTGTCCTCTCCAGGCGTTGGACGGCCTGAAGAACCCGATCCATCGCTTCCCCCAAGCTGGCCAGTATCGTGGAATGCTCCTGGACACGTGCGGCAGTGGTTAGTAAGCCGGTGACGACCAACGCCGAAGCCTGCCTGAACAAGGAGGGGAGGCAGCCTAGGCGGAAGTCATGACACCTAGGTTTTTTAGCGGGTGTTTTATCTTTATTGCCAGTAAATTAAAATGTGCAGCCAGATTCTCTCTCTGTGCTTTGGCTCCAACAATAAGTACCTCTGTCTTGTTTTGATTTAGTCTGGAGGAAGTTGTGAGCCATTCAAGTATTTAAATCCCCACTAACACAGTCTAATAATTTATCTGTGGAGCTAAAAATCCTCTGGTGTCACAGAAATGTGGAGTTGTTTTATCATCTGCGTGCAGTGAAAATCAATGTTGTGCTTTTTGATAACGCTGCCAAGGTAGCATGTTTAAACTGACAGTACCGGACCCAAAATCGAACCTTGTGGGCGCCCCGTGATATGTATTTTCTCTGAGTTATGTTCACCAAGGGTGACAAAAAACTATTGACTGGTTAAATTGGTCCTAAACTGGAACTGGACCGGCAGACAGGGAAGAGACTCGGGGGAGGTTAATAATTTGGTACAAATCACAAATTAATGATTCAATACACATCCTAAAAATGGGAAACAATCACATTTGTTATAAAACATTTTTTTGTTAAGAATTCCCTCACAGTATTTCTCTGTGCCATCCTATCTATTCTACACTCTGAGTCTCCTGACTATTCAGATGACACATTCTACACTCTGATTCTCCTGACTATTCAGATGACACATTCTACACTCTGAGTCTCCTGACTATTCAGATGACACATTCTACACTCTGATTCTCCTGACTATTCAGATGACACATTCTACACTCTGAGTCTCTGACTATTCAGATGACACATTCCTACACTCTGAGTCTCCTGACTATTCAGATGACACATTCTACACTCTGAGTCTCCTGACTATTCAGATGACACATTCTACACTCTGATTCTCCTGACTATTCAGATGACACATTCTACACTCTGATTCTCCTGACTATTCAGATGACACATTCTACACTCTGATTCTCCTGACTATTCAGATGACACATTCTACACTCTGATTCTCCTGACTATTCAGATGACACATTCTACACTCTGATTCTCCTGACTATTCAGATGACACATTCTACACTCTGAGTCTCTGACTATTCAGATGACACATTCTACACTCTGATTCTCTGACTATTCAGATGACACATTCTACCTCTGGAGTCTCCTGACTATTCAGATGACACATTCTACCTCTGAGTCTCCTGACTATTCAGATGACACATTCTACACTCTGATTCTCCTGACTATTCAGATGACACATTCTACACTCTGAGTCTCCTGACTATTCAGATGACACATTCTACACTCTGAGTCTCCTTAATATTCAGATGACACATTCTACACTCTGATTCTCCTGACTATTCAGATGACACATTCTACACTCTGATTCTCCTGACTATTCAGATGACACATTCTACACTCTGAGTCTCCTGACTATTCAGATGACACATTCTACACTCTGAGTCTCCTGACTATTCAGATGACACATTCTCTAACTTCGAGTTAGATGTGTGCAATGTTCAAGCCCAAGGTAATGTGCTGGTATGTGTTATAAAGCAGTACAAAGGGACTTTAGAATTTACCATTATCATTAAGACACCAATCAATCAATTAATAAATCAATCAAATGTATTTATAAAGCCCTTTTTACATCAGCAGATGTCACAAAGATATATACAGAAACCCAGCCTAAAACCCCAAACAGCAAGCATTGCAAATGTAGAAATACCACCATCATCAAAATGGGAAGGATCTGCTGCAGCTATGCCGAACCCTGAGTCTGTACATTTTCAATGGGGCTCTTTTGGAAGACATAGATGTTGCTCATCTCTTAGCAGTAGCACAGTTGATTATATGGTCACAGACATGGACCCTTTCTCTTTCAGTGCATTCACAGTCAAATCCCTGACCCCTCTGTCCCGGCCACTGAAAGGCATTTATACTGTACTTGTGCACATGACATTAAAACTTGCCAAATCACTGTGTTCCTCAAGAAAAAGAGACTTACATTTAAAAATATACAAGCCCAGTAAGCTGTAAAGTATCCTTAAATCATACAGAACCAAAATAGCACAGATTAATTCCAAAATTCAATAAATTCAAACACTATTGAACACTTTTTGGGAAAAATCGTACCCTCACGGTAATGAAGGAGTATATTGTGTAATTGAAAACATTAAATATGTACTTCAAAGAACAGAAACAAAATCCCAATTGAAGTCAACAAAATACTTATGTCACGGTTCAGACAGACGACAAGAGGACCACAATTGCGTCACACCAGAAAGTTTATTTAAACTTAAGGGGAAAGGGATGTAGGGAGTGAGTGAAGGCTCCAGGGGTTATCCCGTCCGATGTGCTGAGTCTGTGCCTCCCCCAGTGGCAGCGATCGTCCGATGACGCCGGTGGTTGGTGGTCCAGAAGTCCTGGGGGGGGGAGGAAACACAGACACAACGGGGCGGATGAAAACAGGCAGAAGTACAGTTCAAGGGAAATCCAAATACGTTGTAGCAAGGCAGAAGGCTGGTCAAGAGTTACGGGGTCGAAGAGTAGTCAGGAGTCAGTAATGGCAGGAAGCAGGTCTGGTTCTCCTGGGGCAGAAGAGTATCCAGGAATCAGGCAGGTCCGGGTCACAAAACAGGGGTGAGCCAAAGCGCAGCACACAGGTTCTGGTGTGAGCTTTGCAGACGATCAAACACAGGGAGAGCTGAGAAAGACAGGGCTATAAATACTGGGAGAGGTTAGTGGGTAGTGCAGCCGCAGCTGGCAGAGTAATTAGAGCCGAGGCAGAGCAGGGACAGGTGTAGCTAGTTAGGCTGAGTAGAGAGAGAGTGGTGAGCAGAGTGGAAACAACTTAAGGTGGTAACCCAGTGGAGTGAGAGGGCTCATGACAGAACCCCCCAGGGACGGCCCCAGAAGTCCCAAGAGCAACACCACGCCGGGCGGGAGGAGGGGAGCCGGAGGAGGGCTAGGAACTCCTCCCGAACGGGTCCGAGCGAACGTCCTCATCCCTCGGAGGAAGCCGGAGGGCCGTGGTCGGGAGATGGGACAGGTCCGGAAGACAGGATCAGGCACAGGACAGAAGCCGAGCGGGCAGGGACGGTTAGGGATCCCTCTGGGGCGGCCCCTACGGATTGCAGGTTGATCAGGATGCCGTTGGTGGAAAGCGGTGATGAGAGTCCTATCCACAATCCGACTAGCTGGCACCCAGGTCCTTTCCTCAGGTCCATAGCCCTCCCAGTCAATGAGGTACTGGAGACCCCTACCCCTCCCGGTCTGGACCGAAGCAGGCGCGGACGGTGTAAACCAGACCACCATCGACAGAGCCGTGGAGGAGGAGGACAAGGCGCAGCAGGGACCAGGGACTCCTGGGCACAGGCAGGGGCTGCAGCAATCCGGCTGGGGGCTGGCAGAACGACTTGTGTTGAGTTGCAGATGGGGCAGGCTTGACGAATTCCTGTACATCCTTCCTCAGAGAGGGCCACCAGAACCTCTAGGCGAGCAGGTTGTAGGGTGCGGGTGGAGCCAGGGTGACAAGCTAGGCGGGAGTCATGTCCCCACTGAACGACCTGGGACCTCAGGTCTTCGGGGACAAAAAGGCGGTCAGCTGGGCAAGTGCTGGGACCTGGCTGGTTACGGAGAGCCTCCAGCACCTGTTCCTCAACAGCCCAGGTCAGAGCTGCAACGATGCAGGGACTTGGCAGAATCGACACAGGGTCCTTGGAGGGGTCAGGAGCGGAGTTAGTAGGTACTGGCCGAGGGGGTAGTGCGGCAAGCAGGCAGGTTCGGTGGCAGTCCTCTCCCCACTCCCTGGTCACCCGGTCACCCAGTCGAGCTGAGGGTTGTGCCGGCCGAGGAGCCATGGGTAACCCAGGATGAGGGGTTGGCCTGGAGAGGGGAGCAGGTGAAACTGGATAGTTTCTTGATGGGTTTCTCGGCAGACCCATCGAGACCGGGGCGTGACATGAGTGACCGATCCGAGTAAGTGTCCGTCCAGTGCCCGGGCAGGAATAGGAGGTGTCAAACGGAGGTTCTCCAGTCCCAGTTGGCGTGCCAGCTCGTATGTCCATTATGTTGGCCTGGCGCCAGAATCCACCAGAGCAGCCAGGTGTGAGTTGAGTCAGGAGGCGGAGGAACTTGCAGCAGGGGTTTGCGGTGCGGAGGACTGGATGGTCATAGAACTCAACCGGACTCCCCCTATGCCCGGTGAGCTTCGGCCCTTCAAAGGGCAGGTTACCACCACGATGTCCATCACCTCCACAATAGAGGCAGAGGTTTGAGGTGAGCGTCGCGGCGCTCTGCAGGAGTGAGAGAGAGGCTCGCCCAATCTCCAGGCTCAGACTGATCAAGCTGACCTGGGTGAGTGGCAGTAGATGACAGGGAGCCCAGTCGGATCTCTCCGAATGCCGGTAGTAGGTGGACCTTGGCGCCCCCCCACGACGTGGTCTGTATCCTACTGTCGATCCTGACAGTCAGTGCGATGAGCTTCATCAAGAGTGGAAGGCAGTTCATGGGAGACCAACTGCGTCCTTGATATAGTCAGCCAAACTATGGAAGAACGCGTCCTCGAGATGGTGTGTTCCAAGAACTTCGTCTAGCCAGGGTTCGGAAGTCGATGGAATGGTCTGCGACTGTACGTCTGCCTTGTCGAATACTGAACAGTTCACAGAGACGCCTCTGCGGTTGGGAATCCAGGTCAAACACCTTCAGCATCTCCTCAGCAAACAGGTCGAAGGGTTGCACATGCGGGGGTTTGACGTTCGAACTCTGCTGTTCCCCAGAGTCGAGCTCGGCCCGTCAGGTGAGTGATGGCATACCCAACTTTAGCCCCCTCCGTGGCGAAGGTCCTTGGCTGCAAGGGAGAACTGAAGTCGGCAGCTAGTCAGGAATGGCCGGACCTGGGTTGAATCGCCGTTGAACCGCTCGGGGTTTCCAATCTTAAGGTTCCGGAGCAGCGGCTGCAATGACCAGGGCAGGTAACTCGGGGGCAGGGCTGGTGGGCAGACTGGCTGGGGTCAGGTTGGTGAGGAGTTGAATGATCATGGCGAGTTGTTGTTGCTGCTGCTGGGACTGCTGCTGGTGCATGCTGGAACTGCTGATGCTGTTGGTCGTCGACCTGAAGCAGAGAGGAGATGACGCCTTGCTGGCTTCAGTCTCTCAGTGTGTTTCAGGCGTAGCATGCAGGTGGGTTGCTCAGGTTCTTCGGTTTCCATGTCGGGGGAAAGTATGTCGCTAGTCCATAATGGTCAGATCGTACTGTCACCCGTTCAGACAGGCGACGAGAGGACCACAATTGCGTCACACCAGAAAGTTTATTTAAACTTAGGGGGAAAGGGATGTAGGGGAGTGAGTGAAGGCTCCAGGGGTTATCCCGTCCGATGTGCTGGGGTCTGTGCCTCCCCCAGTGGCAGCGATGCGTCCGACGACGCCCGGTGGTTGGTGGTCAGAAGTCCTGGGGGAGGAAGCACAGACACAACGGCGGATGAAAACAGGCAGAAGTACAGTTCAAGGGAAATCCAAATACGTTGTGGCAAGGCAGAAGGCTAATAGAGTTACCGGGTCAAGAGTAGTCGGAGTCATTAAGTGGCAGGAAGCAGGTCTGGTTCTCCTGGGGCAGAAGAGTATCCAGGAATCAGGCAGGTCCGGGGTCACAAAACAGGGGTGAGCCGAGCGAGCACACAGGTTCCGGGTGTGAGCTTGCAGACGATCAAACACAGGAGAGCTGAAAGACAGGGCTATAAATACTGGGAGAGGTTGTTGGGTAATGCAGGCGCAGCTGGCAGAGTAATTAGAGCCGAGCAGAGCAGGGACAGGTGTAGCTAGTTAGGCTGAGTAGAGAGAGAGTGGTGAGCAGAGTGGAAACAACTTAAGGTGGTAACCCAGTGGAGTGAGAGGGCTCATGACAACTTAGGGACATTTTAAAGGATTGGTTTGACAAAGAATGCAAAATTCTGAAGTAACAGGAACACAGTCAGTCAAATTATTTCTGGGATCATTGGAACTCACTCAACAAGCAAACTCTTTTGACTCTAAAAATGTCCAAATAATTAGCATTCCTCTGACACTCGCCTGATATAGAGGTCCTGGATAGCAGGGAGCTTGGCCCAGTGATATACTGGGCCGTACACACTACCCTCTGTATGCGCTTTGGTCGGATGCCGAGCAGTTGCCATACCAAGCGGTGATGCAGCCAGTCAAGATGCTCTAAATGGTGCAGCTGTAGGACTTTCTGATAATCTGAGGACCCATGCTGAATGCCTCAGACGACTACCTGGCCTAGATGACTCCTGGCTGTCCCCAGTCCACCTGGTCGTGCTGCTGCAGTTTTAACTGTTCTGCCTATGGCTATGGAACCCTGACCTATTCACCGGTCGTGGCTACCCCTTGTCCTAGACCTGCTGTGTTTTGACTCTCTACCTCTATCTCCACCGCACCTGCTGTCTCGATCTCTGAATGCTCATGCCGTGAAAAGCCAAGTGACATTTACTTCTGAGGTACTTCTGACCTTTTTGTACGGTCTACAACCACTGTGATCAAATGTATTTTTGACCCTGCTGGTCATCTATGAAGAACAATCTTGTCTTAGTGGCCATGTGCTCTCTAATCTCCATCCAGGCTCAGCCAGAAGAGGACTGGCCCCCTCAGTGCCTGGTTCCTCTCTAGGTTTCGTTCTAAGTTCAGCCTTTCTAGGGAGTTTTTCCTAGCCACCGTGCCTCTACATCTGCATTGCTTGCTGTTTGGGGTTTTAGGCTGGGTTTCTGTATAACACTCTTTGTGACATCTGCCCGATGTAAAAAGGGCTTTATAAATACATCTGATTGATTGATTGATTCTTCATGGCTGTATTGGTGTGTGTGGACCATGTTAGATGATGTGGATACAGAGAAACCAAGTTCTTGACCGGCTCCCACTACCGCCCCATCGAGTGGATGGGGGCGTGCTCGAGCCCTCCGTTTCCTGTAGTCAGTCGTATACAGAAGATAGCCCTATTTGGTAAAATACAAGTCCATATTATGGCAAGAACAAGCTCAAATAAGCAAATAGAAACGACAGTCCATCATTGCTTTAAGACATGAATTATTGACTGACCTTCATGTCAGAAAGTAATGATGGACTGTCGTTACTCTTTGCTTACGTGAGCTGTTCTGCTAAATGGACTTGGTCTTTACCGGGCCAAATAAGGCATATCTTGTATACCCCCTCACCTTGTCACAACACAACTGATTAACTGAAACACACTCTCACAGACACACCATCTTGCTGAGAGGGTCCTAGTGGATCCATCTTGCTGAGAGGGCCTAGTGGAGCCAGCTAGATGAGAGGGCCCTATGGGAGCCAGCTAGTTGAGAGGGCCCTAGGGAGCCAGGGGCTGCTGAGAGGGCCTAGTGGAGCCAGGGGCTGCTGAGAGGGCCCTAGTGGAGCCAGCTAGTTGAGAGGGCCCTAGTGGAGCCAGCTAGATGAGAGGGCCCTAGTGGAGCCAGCTAGATGAGAGGGCCCTAGTGGAGCCAGTGAGATTAGATGGCCCTAGTGAAGCCAGCTGCTGTGTGTTTTTGTACTTAGTTAATAATTTAACATTTCAAACGACTTTCCGTTTAACATTAATTGTTAATTTGTGATTGTTTATTTCACCCACTTTGGCAGTGTTTTACATGACAACAAAGTCCCTTTGAATTGAATTGAGAGAGGGAGAGAAAGAAAGAAAGGGGATGGAGAGAGAGAGAGAGAGAGAGAGAGAGAGAGAGAGGGAGCGAGAGAGAGAGTTAAAGCGGGATAGAGAGAGAGAGAGAGAAACAGAAACAGAGATAAAGAGGGATAGAGAGAGAAAGAGAGAGAGAGAGAGAGAGAGAGAGAGAGAGATACTGAAACAGAGATAAAGAGGGATGAAGAGAGAGGAGAGAGAGAGAGAGAGAGAGAGGAGAGAGAGAGAGAGAGAGAGAGAGAGAGGAGAGAGAGAGAGAGAGAGAGAGAGAGAGGGAGAGAGAGAGAGAGAGAGAGAGAGAGAGAGAGAACTCAATTTGGCATGAGGGTCTGCTATACAAATTGGGCCATGGGGTGAGACAAGGATGCAGTTTCGCCCCACCCTCTTCAACATGTATATCAACAAATTGGCATGGGCAATAGAACAGTCTGCAGCCCCCGGCCTCACCCTACTAGAATCTGAAGTCAAATGGCTACTGTTTTCTGATGATCTGATGCTTCTGTCCCCAACCAAGGAGGGCCTACAGCAGCACCTAGATCTTTCTGGTACAGATTCTGTCAGACATGGGCCCTGACAGTAAATCTCAGTAAGACAAAAATAATGGTGTTCCAAAAAAGGTCCAGTTGCCAGGACCACAAATACGAATTCCATCTAGACACTGTTGCCCTAGAGCACACAAAAAACGATACATACCTCGGCCTAAACATCAGTGCCACAGGTAACTTCCACAAAGCTGTGAACGATCTGAGAGACAAGGCAAGAAGGGCCTTCTATGCCATCAAAAAGGAACATAGAATTCGACCTACCAATTATGATCTGGCTAAAAAATACTTGAATAAGTTAGAGAACCCATTGCCCTTACTGGTTGGGAGGTCTGGGGTCCGCTCACCAACCAAGAATTCACAAAATGGGACAAACACCAAATTGAGAAAAATATCCTCAGTGTACATCGAAAAAACCCTAAATAATGCATGCATAGCAGAATTAGGCTGATACCCAAACCTTCCATAACAAAGTCATCACCTACAGAGATGAACCTGGAGAAGAGTCCCCTAAGCAAGCTGGTCCGGGGCTCTGTTCACAAACACAAACAGACCCACAGAGCCCCAGGACAACAACACATTTAGACCCAACAAATTCATGAGAAAATTTAAAAGAGAATTACTTGACACATTGAAAAGAATTAACAAAAAAACAGAGCAAACTAGAATGCTATTTGGCACTAAACAGAGAGTACACACTGGCAGAATACCTGACCACTGTGACTGACCCAAATTTAAGGAAAGCTTTGACTATGTACAGACTCAGTGAGCATAGCCTGGCTCTCAAGTGAAGACAGGCTATGGGCACACGGCCCACAAAATGAGGTGGAAACTGAGCTGCACTTCCTAACCTCCTGCCAAATGTATGACCATATTAGAGACACATATTTCCCTCAGATTACACAGACCCACAAAGAATTTGAAAACAAACCCAATTTGGATAAACTTCCATATCTACTGGGTGAAATACCACAGTGTGCCATCACAGCTGCAATATATGTGACCTGTTGCCACAAGAAAAGGGCAACCAGTGAAGAACAAACACCAGTGTAAATACAACCCATATTTATGTTTATTTATTTTCCCATTTGTACTTTAACTATTTGAACATTGTTACAACACTGTATATAGACATATATGACATTTGACATTTCTAATTTCTTTTTGGAACTTCTGAGTGTAATGTTTACTGTTAATATTTATTGTTTATTTCACTTTTGTTTATTATGTACTTCACTTGCTTTGGCAATGTTAACATATGTTCGCATGCCAATAAAGCCCTTAAATTGAATTGAATTGAGAGAGAGAGAGAGAGAGAGAGAGAGAGAGAGAAAGAGAGCAGAGAGAGAGAGGAGGAGAGAGAGGGAGAGAGAGAGAGAAAGGAAGCGAGAGAGAGAGAAAGGGGGAGAGAGAGGGAGAGAGAGAGAAAGAGAGACAGAGAGAGTGACAGAGAGAGAGAGACACGGAGAGAGAGAGAGATAGACAGAGAGAGAGAGAGCGAGAGAGAGAGAGAGAGAGAGAGAGAGAGACACATAGCCTGTCTTCTCTTGAGAGCCAGGTCTGCCTACAGCGGCCTTTCTCAATAGCAAGGCTATGCTCACTGAGTCTGTACATAGTCAAAGCTTTCCTTAAGTTTGGGTCAGTCACAGTGGTCAGGTATTCTGCCACTGTGTACTCTCTGTTTAGGGCCAAATAGCATTCTATTTTTTTTGTTTGTTCTTTCCAATGTGTCAAGTAATTCTCTTTTTGTTTTCTCAAGGATTTGGTTGGGTCTAGTTGTGTTGTTGTTGTTGTTGTTGTCCTGGGGGCTGTGTGGGGTCTGTTTGTGTTTGTGAACAGAGCCCCAGGACAAGCTTACTTAGGGGACTCTTCTCCAAGTTCATCTCTCTGTAGGTGATGGCTTTGTTATGGAAGGTTTGGGAATCACTTCCTTTTAAGTGGTTAAAGAATTTAACAGCTCTTTTCTGGATTTTGATAATTAGCGGGTATTGGCCTAATTCTGCTCTGCATGCATTATTTGGTGTTATACGTTGTACAGGGAGGATGTTTTTGCAGAATTTCTGCAATTAATTTGGTGTTTGTACCATTTTGTGAATTCTTGGTTGGTGAGCGGACCCCCAGACCTCAGAACCATAAAGGGCAATGGGTTCTATAACTGATTCAAGTATTTTTATTGAGAGAGAGAGAGAGAGAGAGCAGACGAGACAGAGACAGAGACAGAGACAGAGACAGGACAGAGAGAGAGAGAGAGAGAGAGAGAGAGAGAGAGAGGGAGACCCGGAGAGCTAGGGGAGAGAGAGAGAGAGAGAGAGAGAGAGAGAGAGAGAGAGAGAGAGAGAGACCGGAGAGCTGGAGGGGGAGAGAGATGTGTCTGCACTCTGAACAACTTCAACAGGAGAAAGCGGACAAGCGGAAGGAGGAGGCCCAGAGGCAGAGAAGGCACTAGAGGAGGAGCAGAGATGTCTGAGGGAAAGATGAGTTTTTTTCTATTGATAATGTAAAAATTAACAGCCATACAGAAAGACTCATGTGAAGGTGGAATTACAGAGGAGGAACTTCTGGATGCAATTAAAGACTTTAAGTCCCGGAAAACTCCAGGGTTGGATGGCATACCAGTCGAGGTATACCAAACCTTTTTTGATATACTCAGAGGACCGTTATTAGCATGTTTTAACCACTCCTATGTAAGTGGTAGATTATCAGACACTCAAGAAGAAGGTCTGAATTCATTATTACTGAAACAGGATACAAGTGGAAAATGTAAAGATACTGTCCATTTAAAAAAATTGGAGGCCCCTTACACTTCAGTGTTGTGATGCAAAAACTCTAGCAATATGTATAGCGCATAGAATTAAAAAGGTATTGTCGGATATTATTCCTTCTAATCAGACAGGTTTTTTACATTGAAGATACATTGGAGATATAAGGCAAGTATTGGAAACAATAGAACATTATGGAAAATATGGGAAACCAGGCCTGCTATTCACAGCAGACTTTGAAAAGGCATTTAATAAAGTACGACTGGGGTTTATATATAAATGCTTGGAGCATTTCAATTTTGGAGAATCTCTTATAATATGGGTTAAAATCATGTATAGTAACCTAGGAGCAAAATAGTAAATAATGGCTATTTCCCCAAAAGTTTTAAACTGTCAAGAGGAGTGAAACAAGGTCGTCCACTCTCGGCATATCTGAGTGGCGCAGTGGTCTAAGGCGCCGCATCACAGTGCTAACTGTGCCACTAGAGATCCTGGTTTGAATCCAGGCTCTGTCGCAGCTGGCCGCGACCGGGAGACTCATGGGCGGCGCACAATTGGCCCAGCGTTGTCCAGGGTAGGGGGAGGGAATGGCCGGCAGGGATGTAGCTCAGTTGATAGAGCATGGCGTTTGCAACGCTCAGGGTTGTCGGTTCCGATTCCCACGGGAGGCAGTATAAAAACATATGTATTCACTAACTGTAAGTCGCTCTGGATAAGAGCGTCTGCTAAATGACTAAAATGTAATTATGGCCATTGAAATGTTAGCTATTAAAATCAGATCCAACAATAATATCAAGGGATTAGAAATCCAGAGCTTAAAAACAAAGGTGTCATTGTACGCTGATGATTCATGTTTTCTTTTCAATCCAAAACTTGAATGCCTCCACAGCCTCAGAGGATCTAGATACATTTTTTTAAATTTAAATTTACATTACCATGTAGTTTACCAATAAAATAGTCTGATGGTGATGTGGATATACTCGGAATACATATCCCAAATGAAATAAATGATCTCACTCCACTAAATTTTAATAGAAAGTTAGCAAAAATATATAAGATCTTGCTACCATGGAAAGGTAAATACCTGTCAATTTGTTGAAAAATCACCCTGATTAAGTCTTTAGCATTATCCCAGTTTACCTATTTGCTTATGGTCTTGCCTACACCGAGCTAACAGTTTTAAAATTATATGAGAAAATATTTTCAATTTCATTTGGAATGGCAAGCCAGACAAAATTAAATGGGCATATTTATATAATGAATATGAATTCGGAGGAGAGAAATTATTAAATATTAAAGCATTAGACCTATCACTAAAAGCTTCAGTCATACAAAGGTATACTTAAATCCGAACTGGTTCTCTAGCAAATTAGTAAGATTGTCTCACCCAATGTTCAAGAATGGCCTTTTTTCCTTTATTCAGATTACAACCTCTCACTTTCAGTTATTTGAAAAGGAAAAAATCTCCCAAATATCACTATTTCTAAAATAAGCCATAGAAAGTTGGTTGCAATTTCAATTTAATCCTCCAGAAATGACAGAACAAATAATGCAACAAATATTGTGGTTAAACTCAAATGTACTACTTGATAATAACATGTTATTTAAATTTTTTTTTTTAAAAAGATATAATCTTCGTAAATGATATCATAGGTAGGACTGGTGGAGTTATGCAGCTAACAAAAACATATGGAAATGTCTGCTCTACCCAAAATTACAACCAAATAATTGCAGCATTTCACAAAAATGGAAGAGGAAAGTGGAAGGGAGAAAAAGTAAAGGAACTTGTGTATGGGCCTTGCATTAAAGAACATAATTGGTTAAAGAAAATGGTGATAAATAAAAAAGGTATACCAGTTTAATTTAAGGACCAAAGGATTGACAGCCGTCCCATATAGATTGCAAAATAGTTGGGAAGAGATTTTTGACGAACCGATTCCATGGCATAGTGTTTATGAACTGATACGCAAAATGATGCCGGATTCAAAACTTCAGATTTTTCAATTTAGATTATTATATAAAATTCTTGCTACCAATATAATGTTATTTATATGGGGATACAATCTTCCAGCTCTGCAGATTTTGCTGCGAAGAGACAGAATCATTAGATCATTTGTTTTGGTACTGTCCATTTATAGCAGAGAAGCCAGCAGGACAGTCCACCTCAGATCCTGACCAGAGCCTCGACACCACAGCAGAACAACCCACCTCAGATCCTGACCACAGCCTCGACACCACAGCAGAACAGACAAATTAAGAACCACCAACCCAGCAGACCCCACCCCCTCCTAGCAGCCCCCATGAAAACCCCTCGACACCCACTGAGTACACACAAAAGCCACAGATTGTACTCCTTATGGACTCGAATGGGTAATACATATAAGAAAATCAACTTTTCCCCAAACACACAGTGGCTAAACTCTGGTGTCCAGTGCGCCCTAGACTAGGGTCTACCAGCCACATAATAATTCACACAGTCACAAACTACCTTAGAGCCCAGCAGGAAAGGGTGGCAACAGCACTCAAGGTAGTGATTGAAAAAGCTTCTTCCACTTTCCCTAACACACAAGTGGTTAACTCCACCCTGCTACCACGAAAATAATTCCACCCTGCTTCCATACAGTGGGTTTGCACAAGCATTTCCCGTGACTGTGCCTCAAAACCTAACGTCTACCTGCCCCACCACCAATCAGACATAACCCACTATTAAATTAATCAAAACAGGAACATTTTACATCTGGCTAGAAATAAATAAGGAAATTATCTTAACAGAGAAAAATGTCCTCCTGTGTGCTACCTATATCCCCCCACTAGAATCCTTTAATGAAGACAGCTTCTCCATCCTGGAGGGGGAAATCAATTTCCAGGCCCAGAGACATGTACTAACTAATCTGTCGTGACCAAATACCCCCTAGACACAACTACGACAACATAACCAACAAAGACGGGTCACAACTCCTGCAGCTCTGTCGCACGCTGGGTCTGTACATAATCAATGGTAGGCTTTGAGGGGACTCCTATGGTAGGTACACCTACAGCTCATCCCTTGGCAGTAGTACTGTAGATTACTTTATTACTGACCTCAACCCAGAGTCTCTCAGAGCGTTCACAGTCAGCCCACTAGCACCCCTATCAGACCACAGCAAAATCACAATCTACTTGAACATAGAGCAATACTCAATCATGAGGCATCAAATCCGAACAAACTGCATGCTATTAACAAATAATATAGATGGAAGGAAAGTAGTGGAGAAACCTACCAAAAAAACTATTGGGAAACAACAAATTCAATCCATTCTAAACAACTTCCTGGACAAAACGTTCCACTGTAATAGTGAAGGTGTAAACTTGGCAGTAGAAAACCTAAACAGTATATTTGACCTCTCAGCTTCCCTATTAAATCTAACAATCTCTAACAGAAAACCAAAGAAAAGTAACAACAGTGATAAATGGTTTGATGAAGAATGCATAAACCTAAGTGTCACACCCTGGCTCTGGGACTCTATATGTTGAGCCAGGGTGTGTTCATTCTATGTGGTATATTTCTATGTTGGGGGTTCTAGTTCTTCTGTTTCTTTGTTGGCCTGAGTGACTCCCAATCAGAGGCAACGAGTGTCAGCTGTGGCTGGTTGTCTCTGATTGGGAGCCATATTTAAACTGTCTGTGTTCCCTTTGTGTTTGTGGGTTCTTGTTCCGTGTTGGTCATTGTTACCGTGGACTTCACGAGTCGTTTCTTGTTTTGTTTATTGTTGTCTATTATCACTAAAGATAATAAAGTTTAAACATGTTCGTTCATCACGCTGCGCCTTGGTCTGTTCCCTACGACGATCGTGACACTAAGAAAGAATTTGAGAAACCTATCCAACCAAAAACATAGAGACCCAGAAAACCTGAGCCTATGTCTTCACTATGGTGAATCACTAAATCAATACAGAAATACACTACGGAAAAAGAAGGAACTGCACGTCAGAAATCAGCTCAATGTAATTGAAGAATCCATAGAATCTAACCACTTCTGGGAAAATTAGACCACCCTAAACCAACAACAACACAAAGAGCTACCTATCCAAAATGGAGATGTTTGGTTAAACCACTTCTCAAATCTTTTTGGCTCTATAACAAAGCAGCAAAAACATATACATGATCAACTACAAAATCATAGAATCAGCTATTAAAGATGACCAGAACCCGCTGGATTCTACAATTACATGAAACTATAGGACAAAATACAAACATTCCAACTCAAAAAAGGCCTGTGGTTTTGATGGTATCCTTAATGAAATGATAAAACATACAGACCACAAATTCCAATTGGCTACAGTATGTAGCGTTAAGTCACTTGGTTACTCTAAACAGCTGCGGTCAAAGAGGCTAGCTAGCCTACCTGATGCTAAAAGCTAATGTCGAGCTAGCCTGCTTAACTTCCGGCGAGTGAAACTTGCTAACTTTTCCCTGGCGTTATGGCAACAACCCCATTTCTATTTTGGCACCGGTAGTGTATATTTAAACTCTTTCTGCCCCCCGCAGATATCTAATTAGCATAATTTAAAGATCCCCATAAAAATCTGTCAGTTTAAGATAGAGATATCTGTTTTTTTGCATTGGATGCAATCCACCGCCTATGTAAAACTTCTGCATATGCGGTGAATGGTGTTTGTCAGACCATGAGATGTCCCGAAAATCGGTCTTCTCATAAAATTGTCTGTAGCGTCCGAACGGTTTGGCCTATAAACTATTATGATGCCTCTATGGAAAGATCAGACTCTCACGAACACGTACGTTGGATGTTTTGCTCCAGTCCTCACAAGACTCGTCTGAAGGTCCCCCGGTACCAGCTCGAAAAATTTTCATACGGAGAGTGTTTTCTGACTAAAATAAGGGGTTAAATACCTGTAAAAAAAATATGTAATAAATGTTTCCTGATCTTATACCTCTCAGATATAGAACTGACACTTCAGAACAAACTTCATTAACATTTCTTGGGGGGACTATCTGTTGTTCCATGTAGTGAATCTGTTATTCAATGCGTTTGTATGGGCTAATAGCAGTAAGGCCCAAAACATTTTTGCATCTTCAAGGGGTCTTATAATTCTAAATCAAATAGCAATATAAAAAGCAATATAAACTTTAAAGAAAGTCTCACTGCCTCCTTCTCACAAATGATCCAAAAAATATAAAAAATAAATAAAGTTGGTTCAACACAGTGGCGGGTCCCTAGGACAACGGGAGGGTTAAAACAAATCCATTATCATCAGCAGACCCCAACATTTCCTCAGTGAAAACAATGTCCTGAGCAAATGTCAAATAGACTTCTTACCAAAATACCGTACGACAGGCAACGTATAAAGCCTACCCACCCTTATTGACAAACAAACCAAAATAAAAGCAAAGACTTCTCATTCTTTTTTTATTAAAAAAATGCTTTTGACTGAATTTGGCATGAGGGTCTGCTATACAAATGGATGGAATGCCGTGTTGGGGGAAAAACATACAACATTATAAAATCAGTGTACACAAACAACAAGTGTGCAATTAAAATTGGCAATAAACACAGAGATTTCTTTCCTCAGGGCCGTGGGGTGAGACTTGAATGCAGCTTGAGCCCTGCCTTCTTCAAAATTATCACTGAACACAAATATAAACGCAACATGTAAAGTGTTGATCCCATGATTCATGAGCTGAAATAAAAGATCCCTGACATTTTCCTTACGCACAAAAAGCTTATTTCTCTCAAATTTTGTGCACAAATCTGTTTACATCCTTGTTAGTGAACATTTCTCCTTTGCCAAGATAATCCATACAACTGACAGGTGAGGCATAGCAAGAAGCTGATTAAACAGCATGATCATTACACAGGTGAACCTTGTGCTGGGGAAAATAAAAGGCCACTCTAAAATGTGCAGTTTTGTCACACAACACAATGCCATAGATGTTTCAAGTTTTGAGGAATTATGCAATTGGCATGCTGACTGCAGAAATGTCCACCAGAGCTATTTTCATTTATCTACCATAAGCAGCCTCCAACATCGTTTTAGAGAATTTGGCAGTACGTCCAACTGGCCTCACAACCACAGACCACGTATAAGCATGTCAGCCCAGGACCTCCACATCGGGCTTCTTCACCTGCGGGATCGTCTGAGACCAGCCACCCAGACAGCTGATGAATCTGTGTTTGCACAAACAAATCATTTTTGCACAAACTGTCAGAAACCGTCTTAGGAAAGCTCATCTGCTTACTCGTGGTCCTCATCAGGTTGTTGACCTGACTGCAGTTCGGGATTATAACCGACTTCAGTGGGCAAATGCTCACCTTCGATGGCCACTGTCCTGATCCTGTAGGTTCATGCTCTACAACATTCGCAGAGCATCGACCCACCTTACACAGGAAGGGGGCACAGGTCCTAATCCAGGCACTTGTCATCTCCCGTCTGGATTACTGCAACTCGCTGTTGGCTGGGCTCCCTGCCTGTGCCATTAAACCCTACAACTCATCCAGAATGCTGCAGCCTGTCTGTTGTTCAATCTTCCCAAGTTCTCTACGTCACCCCCGTTCCTCCGCACACTCCACTGGTTTCCAGTTGAAGCCTGCATCTGCTACAAGACCATGGTGCTTGCCTACGGGAGCTGTGAGGAACGGGCACCTCCGTACCTTCAGGCTCTGATCAGTCCCTACACCCAAACGAGGGTATTGCGTTCATCCACCTCTGGCCTGCTGGCCCCCTACCTCTGCGGGAAGCTACAGTTCCCACTCAGCCCAGTCAAAACTGTTCGCTGCTCTGGCACCCCCAATGGTGGAACAAGCTCCCCTCACGACGCCAGGATAAGCGGAGTCACTCACCACCTTCCAGAGACACTTGAAACCCCACCTCTTTAAGGAATACCTGGGATAGGGATAAAAGTAATCCTTCTACCCTCCCCCTAACCCCCCTCATGTCCAGACGCTTCTCTTGTTTTGTATTCTCTACATGTTCGTTACTATTAAACTCACCAACTGCACCTGCTTCCTGACTCTCTCACCAACTGCACCTGCTTCCTGACTCCCTCACCAACTGCACCTGCTTCCTGACTCCCTCAACAACTGCACCTGCTTCCTGACTCCCTCACCAACTGCACCTGCTTCCTGACTCCCTCACCAACTGCACCTGCTTCCTGACTCCCTCACCAACTGCACCGGCTTCCTGACTCCCTCACCAACTGCACCGGCTTCCTGACTCCCTGCGTCTTCGTTACAGAATACTGCCTCAACAAATGAAGCAGCAGGTAATCAAGACATCTCCCAGATAGAACAGGGACACCTACTACTACTACAACACGACCAGCTGGAACAACATGACCAGCTGGAACAACTGGGATGGCTGATGGATGAGGTCCACGTTCTTCAAAGTCTCAACATTTCCCGAGGGGGCTTCACCTCCAACTAGCGGAGGGGTTCTCTAAAACGAGTTGATACAGCGAGCCAGCATCCCAGACCATCCAGCAGTCTGCCCTATTGTGGCCAGGAGGGGAACCAGCTTCAACGATGTCCGGTACGTTCCAACCCGGGGTCTAGGAGAGCAGAGGGACAGTCCCGTGATCATCCGTCTCTTGGGTTAGACATGAGTATTCATCCATCATCATCAGTTTCCTCCAAACCATTTTTAGTATTGATTTCACTGGCTGGCTGTCCCTCATGTTGTATCTACTGCTCTAGTGGACTCCGGTGCCCCAGGGAATTTTATTGACCAGGCCCTCGCCTCCTCCCTGAACATCACCTCATACCCGCTCTTCTCTCCGTTTCATGCTCAAGCGCTGGTGGTCGTGTATATCGACGACATTTTGGTCTACTCGGCTACCTTGGAGGATCACATCGCTCACGTCCGAGTATTCCTCAAACGCCTCCTGGCTAAACACCTGTATGTCAAAGCGGAGAAGTGCCAATTCCATCAGGAGGCTGTCTCCTTTTTGGGTTACCAGATCGGCCCGCAAGGAGTGATGATGGATGGTAAGAAGGTCAATGCTGTCAAGTCATGGCCAGTCCCAACCACCATACAGGGGTTACAACGTTTTTGGGGGGTTTGTCAACTTCTACCGCTGTTTCATTAAGAACGTTAGATCCATCACCTCTCCTCTCACCTCTCTCCTCAAGGGGGGTCAAGGTAAATTGGGGTGGAGTCTGGCTGCCGACGAAGCCTTCGACATTTCACCTCCACCCGTTGCTCAAACACCCAGATCCCACGCTCCCTTTCGTGGTGTAGGTGGGGGGCTTCAAGGGGGCTGTCCTGTCACAACAACAAGGTCATCCCCACAGAAATTGTATCACTGTCCGTATGTACTCCAGTTTCCGATGTTCGGTGATGATGAGAAATGGGTCCTTGGTGCCCTCCAGCCAGTGTCTCCACTCCTCTAATGCCAATTTCACCGCCAGGAGCTCCTGATCACTGACATCATAGTTTCCCTCTCTGCAGGAGACAGTTTCTTGTGAAACTGTCTCCTGCAGAGAGGAACTATGATTCAGCGATCGAGGAAGTGCGCACCCGATAACACAAAAAAACTTCAACAAAGTACTGAGTAAAGTGTCTGAAAACAAAATGTTAAATTTCCAAATTAGGAAAATGTCAAGGGGTCTGAATACTTTCCGAACTGATCCATTGTGGAGGCCACGGGGATGGCATGTGCTACTGAAACTAAGTATGGTTATACTATCTTAGAACAATGGTGCAACACTAATACAAATAATATTATTGTATAACTTTTTCCCTCGTTGGATAGTAGTTGCTGTCCGCGGTTCTGAAACACGTCAGTGCGCTGTTGAATTGGCGCCTTTTCCTAGACCATGTTGCTATGTGTGAATTGGGCCTTTTCCTAGACCATGTTGCTATGTGAAAAACATATAATAGTTTTATTCTGTGAGCACCAAGCTCACTGCTAAAACAATATGTAACATTTCAGATAAACAATTTCACAAATTTGGTGTTTTTAATTTTAGTTTAGACTTGTTTTGGTATTATTTATAAACTATTATTGGTCAGCTGCGAATGCAGCAAGGTATAGGGAATGTTTTTAAACAAAGAGGATTTAACAGAACTTTTAGATGGGTAATCATGTTGCAGCCTCAGCAACACGGGGGTGCTGCAGCAGGGAGGAGAGAGAGACAACGGGTGTTAGTAAAATAATTTTTTTGTTACACAGCGCAGCAAATCTGGGTAAACAATAATAAATGTGTTTAATTATTTAATAAACAGTGCTGAAAGCATCAGACAAGCTCAGTGAATATAGTTGGATGGATAGGAAAATTATATATGGAAAATATAAAAAAAAAAACATTAAGAACAGACGAATGACCAAGATTTTGTGTATGTAATTGACAGGCCTTGACAAAATGGTATCAAAGTAGTATAGCTGAGTGTTTAAATGTTGAGATTACAAGATATTTAACAATGGGCAGAGGAAATTGAATATGAGTTATGTGAGCTTTCAGGCTAATGTAGCAACAGATGATTGATTGAAGCCAACCACTAGGCCTGCCTTTATAGTTATATGGGATGCATGGTGAAAAAGTGGGAACCATTCTTTCCCGGAATATTAAAAACACAAACAATCAGAGGGATTATGGGGTGGATCTGTGTCACTGGGACACGTAGTCAGTCATGCTCTAAATGCAACAGCCTACTTTTTATTTATTTCCATGAACGGTCCTCTGGATGCTTATTACGTGTCCTAGGTTTAGTATGAATGGGTTGATAACTGCGGTTAAGAAATATAAGGAGAATCATAGGGAAAGGGGGTATAAGTATTTGAATTGGGCGAGGCTCCCACCACCCTCCTCGGATCAATTCATTAGTTGCGCACTTGAAACCTGAAATAAGAACGGAAGCTTATTACAAAGGTTAACTACTAGCTTAGCACCTTGCGGTGTAACATTAAGAAACCAACCAACAACCAGTAAAAGTAACATAAGACAGCACATAAACATGTAAAGAGCCAAAGAGGGTGTGTAGGGTAGATATAACTCCCCCAAAAGTAATATATGTGTTTCTATGGAACCAAAAAAATATGATGAGTAAATATAATCAGAGATATCATAATCTACATTAACGAACTCTGCCGATGAGGGCATCTTCTTGCATTGTTTGTAAGTCTTTTAGTGAATTTATAGATGAACAAAGAACAATTTTTTTTAGGAAGTAAAAAGTACTGTTGAAAATGTGTTACGACTCAATGGAATCCATTATAAACATGTGGGACATACAAACATGGTTTTCAGAATCACTAAGGGCCTGGCTGAGCCTCATCTAAAAGGGTATAAAATGTATTTTTTTAGGGATTATATTATTTAGCTAGGGTTAAGTGAAAGTGCATTATATAAACCAATTATATTAATAATAGGCATAGGAATAAAATTAAGTAGACATATTACAGAAAGATAGTGTGCATGTAATTGCATATAATGTTACAGTATTAGGTTATTACTTTTGTGGAAATTGGAGTAAGTACTTCTTAGTAAATAAAACTATATAAAGTAAAGCAGCCAGTGTCCAGCCAATAACCAGCAAATGGTTTGGCTAAGTAATCTTAGCTAGCACCACACGGAAAGACTAGCCTAGATGGTAACATTAACCTTAGTTTTGCTTATTGACTGAGGGTTGAAAGTTAAGTTAAGCTTAACGAGGCTATTGTATAGGCTGACTTTATATTTGCTTATGGAGGGACATCTAAATTAGAGCACAGACTATTTGAGTTGGCTTATATTCGGCTACACACAGCCAAGCCATATTAGCAGGTTTTAGCTAATGCTAAGATAAACGTATTAGCTACCTTTATTTAGATAGATCAAAAAGTTAGCTGACAGTTGGATAACAAATACAAAATGGCTAGCCTGACAACCGCGTCAGATGAACTGGCTTATCCTGCTATGGCAACATTAATTTGCATCTGCTAGCTAGATAATAAGTAAGGAAGATAATGTAACTAAGTAAAAGTTTTAAACACCTACATAAGGTTTTTATTTGTACATTGTAGAATAATAGTGAAGACTTAAAACTATGAAATAACACATATGGAATCATCTATTAACCAAGAAAGTGTTAAATAAATCTAAATATATTTTATAGTGAGATTTTTCAAATAGCTACCCTTTTGCCTTGATGACAGCTTTGCACATTATAGTCACATGAAATTTACTGATTATCAAGACAAAAAGAAATTCAAAATTTTAACTACATTAATATCTTAATACTTATTTACTTTTCAACGTTGACTCTACTGCGTTTGAAGTGATGTGTCAACAACGGGGGAACCAGGAACAATATGGTTGTTGCTGAGAAATAATTCCAATGGGTATTTTCACACAATTTCTACAATTTTCAGCTGGATACAAATTTAAACTGTTAAAGGCACGCCCAAAACCAATACTAATTTTACTGATCCAAGTGATTTTGAATTGAACATGATAATAGATGGATGGCAAAAACACAGATAAAAAGAAGGTTATGAAATAATCTCCAGAAGAAAGGCCTGCTCAAAAAGTTGAGAGGAGTGTATCCGGTGGCCACAAGCAGAAAATGATCTGGGCATGCGGGCAAAGATGGATACATATGGTAAGATAATGTTAAACGGGATGGCCTAGAAAACTTTGAGAAAGTTTTGAAATGAGGAGTATGTACTGTAAGAAATGCTTGAATATGTAAATGTACAGTGAATTGACTCCATCTGAGCCTAGTTGGCTAGTTTATTAGGTGCATGGGAGAGCTGACATTGACCATAATCATTTCATAGCCGGAACAATTTTATTAAATTTTTACAGGAACATGCATTGAAGAAATGCTTGAATATGTAAAATGTAAAAACAAATAAAAAATTATTGTCAAATTGATGTGTCAGAAGAGCAAATGTATATATATGGATAAGTGGAAGTAGAGGCTGGGTTGGTGTTTACTAGTATCAATTAGGGACTGGTGGGGTTGGAAAGTAATAAAGGGATATATATGTTTTAAAAAGGATATGTATATGAATGTGTATATGTGTGTGTGTGTGTGTGTGTGTGTATATATATTTGCAAGAAAGAAAAAAAACATATGGGGATTGGATGCAGACAGTTAATTGATGGAAGTTACAAATGCAAATAAAGGATGAACCTAAAAAAAAAGAGTTAGAATATTTTTTATTTACCTTGTTTTTGAACGTACTGTTTGTGTTCTTAGAACGTACCGTTTCTTTTGTGTTTTGAACGACCCGTTTTTTGTGTTTGAACGTACTGTTTTGTGTTTGAACGAGCCCCGTTTCTTCGTGTTCTTGAACGTAGCCCGTTTTGTGTTTTGAACGTAGCCTTGTTTCTTTGTGTTGAGAGCTCGTTTCTTTGTGTTTTGGAACGTAGCCCTGTTGGGGTGTTTTGAACGAGCCCAGTTTTTTTGCAGGTGTTTTGAACGAGCCCCTTTCGTGAATTTGAACATAGCCCTGTTTTTTTGTGTTTTTTGAACGAGCCCTGTCTCATTGTGTTCTGAACGTAGCCGTTTCTTTTAACGCAGCCCTGTTTCCTTTGTGTTCTTGAACATAGCCTCCTGGCTCTTTGTGTTTGAACGTAGCCCTGTCTCCATTGTGTTCGTTAACGCAGCCCTGTTTCTTTGTGTTTTGGAACGTAGCCCTGTTTCTTTGTGGTTCTTGAACGAGCCCTGTTTCTTTGAAATATGAACGTATGTTTCTTTTGTGTTCTTTGAACGTAGCCTCTGTTTTTTGTGATTTGAACATAGCCCTGTTTTGTGTTCTTTAATAGCCCGTTTGTGTCTTGAACGTAGCCCGTTTCTTGTGTTTGGAACATAGCCCGTTTTTTGTGATTTTGAACGAGCTGTTCATTGTGTTTTGAACGTAGCCCGTTTCTTGTGTTTTGAAGGACGTTTCTTTTGTGTGAACGTAGATTTTGTGTTTTGAACGAGCCTGTTTCTTTGTGTTGAACGTACGTTTCTTTGTGTTTTGAACATAGCGTTGTTTACTTTTTGTGTGAGAACGTTTGTGCTTGAAACCGTTTTTGTGTTTGAAACCGTTTTGTAAATAGCCCCGTTTCTTTGTGTTTTGAAACTTCTTGCGTGTTTAAGTAGCCCCGTTTTTGTGTTTGAACGTGAGCTCTGTTTCTTTGTGTTCTTGGAACTCGTTTCTTTGTGTTCTGAACGTAGCCCTGTCTTTTTTCATTGTTATTGATTTCACTCTGAGTTAGGTATACGGTCTCATCGCGTTGTTTTCTGTTTGTGCTTGTGAGGTATTGTTGTTTTTGGATCGCTAAGCTTTTAGGATCGCTTGGGTGAGAAGCAGTTTTAGCTCTTCAGTCCTAGTTTTTGATTCTCCTGCCTGTTTGCCTACCGTGTATGACCATTGCCTCCCCTGTGTCCACGATTCAGCTTCGAAGAAATAAAAGAAATCAATTCCCGTGTGATTCATTAAAAATGTAGGAGAGGGGAGGAGTTTCACTGCTGCTGCCCAATATATTCAGGGAAATTAAGTCAAAGCTGTTACGTACATTAGTGTATGCTTGAGTACTGTTTTAGAGCTGCTATAATAACTATTTTGATAATCACTCCACATAAAAAATGATTGCTATTCATGAAACAGGTGTATGGATTCATTGCTTCCAAATAGATTACTGTCTGATTTAATATGGAAAGAAAGTGTATTAACAAACTTCACCTAATACAATAAAATAAAATAAATTGGAACATAGTAACTGGGCATATTAATTTAAGGAGAAAAATCAAACATTTCACTTTTTATATTGGGTTACTTGTTCCTGTGTATAGAAACATTGTAGTTTTGATGTGCTACTTTAAAAATGACATTGTAATAACACATTTTGATAAATTGCAACATTTATATATAAAGTATTTCCTAAGAGATGATGGGGGGAAGAATGGTAAAAGAGAGCAAAAACACTGGTGTCTGCGAGTGAAACGCATGTATGGGTGGTTGCAATCGGAAACGTACTGCATTGGGAGTGGAATCTGAAACATAGTAACTACATAGTAATTGTTAAGAGTATTAGCAAATGTGTTTATTTTACATTAAGTTGTTTGTCCTGTACAGAAACATTGTAATTGGGAAAACTTGAGTAAAGCAGTGTAGAACAATTACATTTTATGTAGAGTAATATTAGAAGTGTGTATTTTGAGAATTTTGGAGGATGAGATCACAACCATAAAGGGCAATGGGTTATAATGAATAAGGTAGCCAATTAATGGTATGTCGAATTTTATGTTCTTTGATGGCATAGAAGGCCCTTCTGCCTTGTCTCGCAGATTGTTGACAGGTTTGTGGAAGTTACCACAGAAGCTGATGTTTAGGCCGAAGTATGTATAATTATTTGTGTGCTCTAGGGCAACAGTGTTAGATGGAATTGTATTTGTTGTCTAACAACGGATTCCCTCGATTCTGTCCCCGGGGTGACTATCTGTGCGCCAACCCATTACCCTCTACCTAATTAGAAACCCCAAAGAGAGAGGGAGGAAGAAAGAAGGAGAGGAGGAGGAAAGGAGAGGGAAAACAGGTTTTATTTAACACTTCAGAGCAGCTGAAGGTGGTGTGTGTGTGTGATTTAAGTACTTCAGAGAGTGGCTGATTACTAAAACTCAAAACTATCAAAGAATAGCTGGAGCAAGACAGGTCATCATACAGATTATATTAATACACTATATTAATACAACCGAAGACACAGAGTAAGGATGATAAAGCAGAATGCAGGTTGTAATTATATATGTATATATAGTTTGTAGGTGTTGACTGTGTGTTTATGTGTGTGTGTTTAGTGTGTGTGAGTGTTTAGTGTGTGGGTGTGTGTTGTGTATGTTAGTGTGTGTTAGGGGGTGTGTGTGTGTTGGTGTGTGTGTGTGTTTAGGTGTGTGTGTGTGTGGAGGGGTAGGTGTGTGTGTGTGTGTGTGTGTGTGTGTGTGTGTTAGTGTGTGTAGGTGTGTGTGTTTAGGTGTGTGTGTGTGAGAGAGAGATGGGAGAGAGGGAGAGATGGGAGAGAGAGAGAGAAAGAGAGATGGAGAGAGAGAGCGTGAGATGTGGAGAGAGAGAGGATGAGAGAGAAGAGATGAGGTAGAGAGGAGGGAGAGATGGGAGAGAGAGAGGGAGAGGAGGAAGAGAGAGAGAGGGGAGAGATGGGAGAGAGAGGGAGAGGAGGGAGAGATGGGAGAGAGAGGGAGAGGAGGGGAGATGGAGAGAGAGGAGATGGGAGGAGAGAGAGAGATGGGAGAGAGAGAGGAGAGGAGGAGAGATGGGAGAGAGAGGGAGATGGAGGGAGAGAGAGAGAGAGTGAGGGAGAGATGGAGAGAGGCGATGGGGTAGAGAGAGATGGGGGTAGAGGAGAGAGAGAGAGAGAGAGATGGGAGAAGAGAGAGAGAGATGGGAGAGAGAGATGGGGTAGAGAGAGAGGAGAGAGAGAGATGGGAGAGAGAGAGAGATGGGAGAGAGGAGATGGGTAGAGAGAGATGGGGGCAGAGAGAGAGAGAGAGAGAGAGAGGTGAGGGGAAGGAGGGAGAGATGGGAGGAGAGGGAGAGAGATGAAGAGAGAGAGAGAGGAGGGAGATGGGAGAGAGAGAGAGAGATGGGAGAGAGAGATGGGGAAGAGGAGGGAGAAGAGAGATACCCACCATTGTTATTTATAGAATCCATTACTGTTGATGCAAAGCAGCAGCTACTTTTGGGATCACAATAAAAACATGCAAACACATACATAATAGAGAACATAGACAGAACTAATCAACTAAAAATTAATTTTAAGTAATGATAAATAAATACACAAACTATTTAGGTAGATAGTGGAGAGGCGTTAAAGCCATGAGGTGTTGCTTTATTTGCTTTTTTGAAACAGGTTTGCTGTTCATTTGAGCAACGGATGGAATGGAGTATAGAATAATATACGCGAATTGTTAGATTGGGGGAATGAAAAGCATGTGATGGTGTTGTGTGTGTGTAATTGGTGTAAGTTTGAATATGCAAACAATTTGGGATTTTAACACATTAAAGTTTATTATAAAATTAAGAAGGATGAATCGTTCTCAACTCTAGCTGACCAAGAGAGACTAAAAGCAGAGTATTTATATCAAAGCCTCTGATTACAATGAAGAGCAAATGCGCTCTGCGCTCTGGGCCAGCTGAGCTTAACAAGGTATTTCACACTCGACACATGATATTGGAAACGTACATCATCACATTCAAAATCATACCACCACCACCATGCTTGACCTTGATGGTAGATGTTCATTGTGGAATGTAAAGTGTTTGGTTTCGCTTGGCATAATGGGACCCATCTCATCCAAAAGTTGATTGACAAAAAGATTCTGGAGGATTATCAAGACTCTTGGAAAGAAAATGGACAGATTATTAAAATATAACTTTTGAGACATGTAGTAATGCCTGGTAAACCAAAACAATTCCACACTAGATATGGTTAATATATTGTGATCACTACATCATGGATCTGGATACTGCTTTAAAAATTTCTGCAACAAGTAAAGATATGGTCAATACATGTTGATGATTTAATTCCTGTGCTGCTTTAAAATTATCTTAAAAGGGAATAAAAAATTACACTTACTAAAACATTACACACACTAAACTAAACAACTAAATTCCACTACACTCAATAAAATATTATGATACCATTACACTCAAAAACAACACTAAATGTAAAAAATAAAAACAACTAAACTCAACACATATATCTATTAACACCCAAACACCAAAAAAAAAAAAAAACAAAACATTACACCACTAAACTACACTCCACTACACCCCAACACACAAACACATATACACTCTACTACAACCCACTAACTATTACAACTACTAACTATAACAAACACTTACACCCACTAACTCACTAAACTCATTACACTCTACTACACCCTATTACACTCCACTACACCCTAATACACTCCATTACACTCCACTGGCTAATTGGCCTCACACTTCTACTACACCACTACACCCCTACTACACTCCACTACACTCCACTGCCACCCCACCACTCCACCACACCCCACTACACCCTACTACAAATTCACACCACACCCACCACAATCTACCCAACCCACAAAGACCACCACACCCCAATACAACCTACCACACACCACCACACTCTACTACACCCTACTACACCACCACACTCCACTCACACCCCTACTACACTCTATTACACCCCACTACATCCTTACACACTAAATTACACCTCTACTACACCCTACTACACTCCACTACACCCACTACACACCCCAATACAACCACTGCTAATTTACCACACCCCACTACACCCCACACACCCACTGGCTACCCCACTACACCCTACTACATTCCCATTACACCATTGTTGAAACTAACACAATTTACTACAACTTAAAATTCCACTACACTCTACTACAACTTAATACACCCTACCACACTCCACTACACTCTACCACACCCACCAGACTATATTACACCTCACTACACCCATATCACACTCCACTGGCACTACCACACCCTACCACACCCACCACACCCTACTACACCCTACTACACCCACCACACTCTACTACACCCTACCACACTCCACTACACTCCACTACACTCTACCCACACCTCACAACACTAACACATCTCTCATTCACTGTCACACCCTAAAACTCACACTCTACTACACTCTACTACACTCTACTACACACTACCACACTTCATTACACCCTACCAAATCCTACTATCTCTATTACATCTCCACTACACCCTACTACACTCAATTAACACTACTACACTATTCTACACTCTACTACACCCCACTACAACCCTACTACACCCACTACACTCCACCACACCCTACTCCACTCCACCAAGCACCCACTACACTATCTCTACACTCTACTACACCCCCACACACTTCACAACACCCCACCACCCCTACTACACTCCACTACACTCCACTACACCCTACTAACACTCTATTAACACTACACCCACTACATCTCTACCACACCCTACTACACTTCACTGGCTACTCCACTACACCCACTACACGGTCACAACCCCACTACATTCTACTATACTCCACTACACCTCTACTACAACCCTACCACACCCAATTACACTCTACTACACCCAAATACACCCACACACCACCACCCTACTAAATCCTATTACACCCCACTGAACATACTACCACACTCTATTACGCCCCACTACATCCTTACTACACTCCACTACACTCTCTACTACACCCTACTACATTCACTCACACCCCCACTACACCCCAATACACCCACTACACCTACCACAACACACTCATTAAATATTAACTAATTACACTCTATTACACTACACTACACCTTACTACACTCGTCTACACTCCACTACACCGTATTACAACCTACTACACTCAACTACATCCTACTAGACTCCACTACACCCTACTACATTACACACTACTAACAACTCATTACACTTCACTACACCCTACTACACTCCACCACACTCTACTACACCCTACACCCACTACACTCCACTACACCCTACTACACCCACTACAGTCACCATACACTCTACCACACCCTACTACACTCCACTACAACCACTACACACTACTACACTCTATTACACTCCACTACACTATACCACAAATCTCTACTACACTTCAATTACACCTCTACTACACCCTTACTACACTCCACTACACTCTACCACACCCTACTACACCCACTCCACCCACTACACACTACTACACTATATTACACTCCACTACACTCTACTACACCCCAATACCACACTCTTATTACACCTCACTACACCAAATAACTCCACTACACACTCTTACTACAAACTTACTACACTCTACTAACACTCTACTACACTATATTACACTCCACTACACCCTACTACACTCCACTACACTCTACTACACCCCACTACACTCCACCACACTCCACTACACTCCTACTACACCCTACTACACTCCACTACACTCAACTACACTCCAATACACTCCACCACACTTTACTACACCCTTACTACACTCCACTACACTCTTACCACACCCTACTACACTCTACTACACCCTACCACACTCCACTGCCACCTACTACACCCACTACACTCCACCACACTCTTACTACACCCTACTACACTTCTACACCCTACCACACCCAAAAAATCACACATACTACACCCCACTACACTCCACTCCACCCACCACACTCAATACACCCACTACACTACACTACACTCCACTACAACACTACACCCTACTACACTCATTACACTCTTACTACACCACTACACAATCAATTACACTTACTACACCCACCACACACTATTACACTCTAATACACCCAAACTACACTCCATTACACTCTACCACACCCTACTACACTCCACTACACCCTACTACACTCCACCACACCCTACTACACCCACACACCCACTACATCGACGATCCACCCTGATCACACTCCACCACACACCCCACTACACTCCACTACACCCTAATACTAACTACACTCACACCCTACTACATCTCCACTACAACTACTACACTCCACTATACCACAATTCACACACACCTACTACACTCCACTACATCCTACTATATCCACTAAACCTTACTACATCTCCACCGCCCGACAAACACACATATTTCCTCTTCTAAACAAAACAAAATTACATTTATTTCCCAACTATTCCAAACCATCTCAATTGGGTTGAGGTGGGATCGTGGAGGCCAGGTATCTGATGCAGCACTCCATCACTCTCTCCTTCTTGATAAAATAGGCCTTCACACCTGGAGGCTGGGTTATTGTCCTGTTGAAAACAAGGGGCAACCACCATGAAGACCAAGGAGCTCTCCAACAGGTCAGTGGCAAAGTTGTGGAGAAGTACAGATCAGGGTTGGATAAAATATGAAATTTGAACATCCCATTATAAAAATGGAAAGAGGAGACAAAGGGCTGAGACATGGGTATAATTTGTAGCTGGAATGTGGGATGTATAATGAGAGTGGGCAACAGCAGAGGGCTAAGGACCTTAGAGATAGGAAAGTAGATAAAAGGGGGAAAGTTAGGATCAACCCGGAGGGGCAGATTCTGAGTGGAAAGCCACACCTCTGCCAGAGACTATAGCGGGGAGCAGGGGTCCGCCTGTCGCTGATACTGGAGGTGGTTGAGAAGAGCGGACCTGCTCCTCTTCCAGGTACGGTGACAGCAGTAGACCATTCTGGCAGAGGTGGCGCTGACCTCTTTCTCTTGCTCAGGGAAGAGTGGAGGCTGACCTCTTCCTCTTGCTCAGGGAAGAGTGGAGGCTGACCTCTTCCTCTTGCTCAGGGAAGAGTGGAGGCTGACCTCTTCCTCTTGCTCAGGGAAGAGTGGAGGCTGACCTCTTCCTCTTGCTCAGGGAAGAGTGGAGGCTGACCTCCTCCTCTTTGCCTCAGGGAAGAATGTGGCATGGGTCTTCCTCTTGCTCAGGGAAGAGTGGAGGCTGATAACCCATGGAACACTAGAACAGCGAGAGACCAGTGGCCGAGCAGGGAAGGGTTTGCGGGCGTATTCCACCTACACGAGTTGCTGGCTCCAGATGGAATTGGGTTACGGAGACCAGACAACAAAGAGTTGTTCCAGGTCTGATTGGCTCGCCTAACTGACCGTTAGATTGGGGGGTGAAAACCGGAGACAGGCTGGCCGATGGCCCCAATGAGATTGCAGAACGCTTCCAGAACCGGGACGAAAACTGAGACGCGGTGGGAGACCACATCCACCAGAAGTCCATGGATCTGGAAGACGTGCTGCAAATTGAGCTCGGCCGTTTCTTTTGCTGAGGGTAACTTGGGAAGAGGAATGAAATAGGCGGTTTTGGAAAACCTATCTACCACCGTGAGGATAGTGGTGTATGGATTGATGGAGGAAAGTCCAGGGATACATGGACCAGGCGGAAAGAAGAGGTTGAAGGAGACATGAGCTTGTCAGCTGAGTTTTATTCTGGGCACACACTGTGCAGGCGGTGACGAACACGGAGACGTCAGGAACCAAGGTGGGCCACCAAAAACCTAGTCGTACAAAGGCCAGGGTCCGATGGGAGCCAGGACGGCAGGCCAGTCGGGAGGAATGAGCCCATTCCACCGCACATCAAGGACCTGGTTTTCTATACCCCAGATGAGTGCAGCCCCAGAAGAGGTAGGGAGGATGGTCTAGCAGTGGGGCTATAGAGGTGTGAAAGTGCATCCGGCTTCACATTCTTGGACCCCGGGCGGTAGGAGATGGTGAAGTTATGGCCTGTTCGTATTGTCAAGGCTCAGTCTAAGACCCAGATGCAGACACAGGACGCGTCTCAGACTTTATTACATAACAAGGGGCAGGCAAAAGGTAAGTCCAGGCAGGCAAAGAGACGTAATCCAAATCACAGTCAGGCAGGTACAGGACGGCAGGCAATCGGTAGGTCAAGGCAGGCAAAGAGTCGTAATCCAAATCAAATCAAATCAAAACAAATCAAACTTTAATGGCCACATTATACTTAATACAAATATGGTGGGAGATATTACAGTGAAATGCTTACTTACCAGGCAGGTACAGGAGGCAGGAAGAATCTAGGTGAGGGACAGACAGAAAGGTCACAGCACAGGAAACAACAACACGCTGGTAGGACTTGAATGATGGGGAGAATGGCACAGACAAACAGAAATAATGGGGACAAATGGGAGACACCTGGTGGGGGTGGAGACAAGCACAGGACAGGTGAAACAGATCAGGGGTGACACAATATACAAATATATAGCATACACATCAATATACAATATACATATCAATATACACATGAAAACACATCACAATATAGTATACACATCAATATATACTATACACATCAATATATACTTTAAACATCCATATATACCATACACAGCAATTTACACATCAATAACTATACACATCAATATTGAATATACAGACCTATATACACATTAATATACAAACCAATATATACTATATACATCAATATATATTATAAACATCAATATACTTGATACATATAATAAACAATAATATGCACACCAAACACATTAATATACACTTTACACATCAACATACACATCAATATATACTGTACACATCAATATGCTGTATACTAAACACATCAATATATACTATAAACATCAATATACACATCAATATATACTATACACAGGAATTTCATCAATATACAATATACACATCAATATATACTATACACATCAAACACATCAATATATATTATACACATCAATATATAATCAAAATATCAAATTATATCACATCAAAATATATTTTATATTTGAGATTCTTGAAATTAGCCACCCTTTGGCTTAATGACAATTTTGCAAACTCTTACTTTCCGAATGCACTGTACATCCCATCAATTCAAAGGCACCGATTCCTGCCTGTTGGGAGAGAGGTAGAGGGGTAGAGAGGTAGAGGGGTAGAGGGTAGAGGAGCAGAGAGGCAAAGAAGCAGAGGGAGAGGGGCAGAGGGCTAGAGGGGTAGAGGGGTAGAGGTGAGAGGTAGAGAGGTAGAGAGGCAGAGGGCAGAGCGGCAGAGGGGCAGAGGGCAGAGGGCAGAGAGGCAGAGGGGCAGAGGGGCAGAGGGCAGAGGCAGAGGGGCAGAGGGCAGAGGCAGAGGGGCAGAGGGGCAGAGGGCAGAGGGCAGAGGGGCAGAAGGGCAGAGGCAGAGGGGTGGATGCAGGCAGAGGGGCAGAGGGGCAGAGGGCAGAGAGGCAGAGGCAGAGGGCAGAGGCAGAGGGCAGAGGCAGAGAGATGCAGAGGGCAGAGGAGAGGGGAGAGAGGCAGAGAGGCAGAGGGGCAGAGGCAGAGGGGCAAAAAGGCAGAGGTAGAGTGGCAGAGGCAGAGGAGAGGGCAGAGAGGCAGAGGCAGATGGACAGAGGGACAGAGGGGCAGAGGGCAGAGAGGCAGAGGGCAGAGGGGCAGAGAGGCAGAGGGGCAGAGGGGCAGAGGGCAGAGAGGCAGAGGGGCAGAAAGGCAGAGGAGAGGGAGAGGGCAGAGGGGCAGGAGGGTAGAGAGGCAAAGGTAGGAGGGGCAGAGGCAGAGAGGCAGAGGGCAGAAGGGCAGAGGGCAGAGGGGCAGAGGGGCAGAGAGGCAGAGGCAGAGGGGCAGAGGGGCAGAGAGGTAGGAGAGGCAGAGAGGTAGAGGGGTAGAGGGGTAGAGGGGTAGAGGTGGAGAGAGAGGGAAACAGTGGTAGAGGTGTAGAGGGTCAAGAGAGGTAGAGGGGTAGAGGTAGAGAGGCAGAGGGAAGAGGTAGAGGGGCAGGAGGTAGAGGCAGAGGGAGAGGCAGAGGGAGGGAGAGGGCAGAGAGGCAAAGGCAGAGGAGAGGGGAGAGGGCAGAGAGGCAGAGAGAGTGCAAAGGGGCAGAGGGGTAGAGGGGCTGAGGGCAGAGGGGCAGATGGAATGAGGGGTGGAGGGGCAGAGGGCAGAAAGGAGAAGAGGGGCAGAGAGCAGAGGGAGAAGAGGCAAGAGGGCAGAGAGGAGGGACAGATGGCAGAGTGGGCAGAAGGCAGAGGGCAGAGGGGCAGAGGACAGGAGGGGCAGAGTGCAGAGGGCAGAGAGGTAGAGGAGAGAGAGAGGTAGAGGAGAAGTGAGGGGAGAAGAGGAGAGGGGCAAAGGAGGAGAGGGAGAGGGGTAGAGGGGTAGAGAGGCAGAAAGGCAGAGGGGCAGAGGGGAGAAGGGCAGAGGGCAGAGAGGCAGAGGGCAGAGAGGCAGAGAGGCAGAGAGGCAAAGGCAGAGGGGAGAGGGCAGAGAGGTAGAGGGGTAGAGAGGTAGAGGGGTTGAGGGGGTAGATGGAATGAGGGGTGAGAGGAGAGGGGCAGAAGGGTAGAGGGTAGAGGGTTTAGAGGGAGAGGGTAGAGGTAGAGGGGCAGAGGGGTAGAGGGGCAGAGGGGGTAGAGGGGCAGAGGGGCAGAGGAGAGGTGAGGGGAACAAAGGTAGAGGGTAGAGGGCTGAGGTGAGGGCAGATGAATGAGGGGCAGAGAGGGGAGAAGGGCAGAGGGCAGAGGCAGAGGGCAGAGGCAGAGGGGTAGAGGCAGAGGGGCAGAGGAGAGGGGAGATGGAAAGAGAGAGAGTGAGGGGTTGAGGGGTAGAGGGGAGATGGAAATTATAAGAGGTAACAGAGGGCAAGAGAGGAGAGTGAGAGGCAGAGGCAGTGGGCAGAGGGTGTAGAGGGGCAGAGGGGTAGAGGCAGAGAGGCAGAGGGGCAGAGGCAGATGCAGAGAGAGGCAGAGGGCAGGAGGTGAAGAGGCAGAGGGCCTTAGAGGAGAGGGCAGAGGTAGAGGAGAGAGGGGTAGAGAGGGAGAGGGGCAGGAGGGGTAGAGGTAGAGGGGGAGAGGGGTAGAGGGGTAAAAGGGGTAGAGGAGAGGGGCAGAGGCAGAGGGGAGAGGAGAGGGGCAGAGGCAGAGGCAGAGGGGCAGAGGGCAGAGCGATAGAGGGCAGAGAGGCAGAGAGGCAGAGGCAGAGAGGCAGAGAGGCAGAGGGGCCGAGAGGGAGAGGGAGAGTAGGAGCATAGAAAGGAGAGGAGAGGAGAGGGGCAGAGGGTAGAGGGGTAGAGGTAGAGGGCAGAGGGGGGTGAGGGGGTAGAGGCAGAGGAGAGAGAGAGGGGTAGGAGGGGCAGAGGGGTAGAGCGACAGAGGCACATGTGAGAGGGGCAGAGAGGCAGAGGGCAGAGGTAAGAGGCAGAGAGGTAGAGGTGACAGTAGAGAGGTAGAGTGTGGTGGAGATATAGAGAGGAGAGGGGTAGATATAGAGATGTATGAGGAGGCAGGAGAGGCAGAGAGGCAGGAGGTAGAGGAGGTAGAGAGGTAGAGAGAGGCAGGAAGAGATAGAGGGGAGAGGAAGAGGTAGAGGGCAGAGGGAAGAAGAGGTAGAGGGGCAGAGGGGCAGAGGGCAGAGGGCAAAAGGGTAGAGAGGTAGAGGGATAGATGGGTAGAGGGCAGAGGGAGAGGCAGGCAGAGGCAGAGGGCAGAGGGAACAGAGGGGAGGGGACAGAGGGCAGAGAGAGGCAGAGGGGCAGCGGCAGAGGGGGTAGAAGAAGAAGAGGGGTAGGAGGGCAGAGGGCAGAGAGGCAGAGCTGCAGAGGGCAGAGGGGTAGAAGGGTAGAGTGAGTGAGGGGAGAGGGCAGAGAGGCAGAGAGGCAGAGAGGCAAAGGCAGAGGGGCAGAGGAGAGGAGAGGGAGAGAGGCAGAGGGGTTGAGGGCAGAGGGAAAAGAGGAGAGGGCAGAGGGAGAGAGAGAGGTAGAGAGGTAGAGGGCAGAGAGGTAGAGAGGCAGAAGGGCCTAGGAGGAAGAGGTAGAGGGGCAGGAGGGCAGAGAGGGAAGAGGTAGAAGGGAGAGGCAGAGGGAGTAGAGGGGAGAGGGGTGAGGGGTTGAGGGGTAGGGAGGGGCAGATGGAACGAGGGTAGAAGGGAATGAGGGCAGAGGGGCAGAGGGGCAGAGGGCAGAAGGGCAGAGGGGCAGGGGCAGAGGGAGAGGCAGAGGGGCAGAGGCAGAGGCAGAGGGCAGAGGCAGAAGAGAGAGGCACAGAGGGGCAGAGGTGAGGGCAGAAAGGTAGAGGTAGAGAGGCAGAGGGGTAGAGAGGCAGAGAGGCAGAGTGCAGAGAGACAGAGGGCAGAGGGCAGAGGCAGAGGCAGAGGTGTAGAGGGGCAGAGGGAGAGGCAGAGGCAGAGGGCAGAGGGCAGAGGGATAGAGAGTGCAGAGAGGCAGTGAGAGGCAGAGGGGCAGAGAGGAGAGAGGTAGAGGTAGAGAGGCAGAGAGGTAGAGGGGTGAGAGGGAGAGGGGAGAGGTAGAGGAGCAGAGGGGTAGAGAGGGAGAGGGGCAGAGGGGAAGAGGCAGAGGGGCAGAGGGGCAGAGGTAGAAGGGAGGTAGAGGGGAGAGGCAGAGTGGGATAGAGGGATAGAGGGTAGAGGCAGAGGGGAGAGAGGAGAGAGGAGAGGCAGAGAGGAGAGCAGAGGGTATAGAGGTGTAGAGAGGCAGAGGCAGGGAGAGAGGCAGAGAGGAGAGGCAGAGAGGAGCACAGATGGATAGAGGAGAGGGAGAGGGAGAGAGGCAGAGAGGAGGGCAGAGAGGCAGAGAGCAGAGAGGCAGAGGCAGATATAGAGAGGTAGAGGGGGAGTAGAGAGGAGAGAGGGACAGAGAAGAGGGTAGAGGGCAGAGATGTAGAGAGGCAGAGGGCAGAGGGAGAGGGAGATGAGAGAGGCAGGAGGGCAGAGGCAGAGGGCAGAGGGCAGAAGAGCAGAGGGGAGAAGAGAAGAGGCGGATGGACAGAGTGGAGGAAAGGAGAGGAGAGGGTGAGTGGGCATTGGGGGCAGAGGGCAGAGGGGTAGAGGCAGAGGAGCAGAGGGCCTAGGGCAGAGGGGCAGAGGGGTAGAGGGGTAGAGGAGTAGAGAGGCAGAGGGCAGAGGGGAGAGATGAGAGAGGTAGAGGCAGAGGGGCAGAGGCAGAGGGGCACAGAGCAGAGGGCAGAGGCAGAGGGGCAGAGAGGGAGAGGTGGGCAGGAGGCCAGACCCAGGCAGAGGGCAGAGAGGTAGAGGGACAGAGGGGTAGAGGGGTAGAGAGGTAGAGGGTTGAGACGGTAGAGGATAGGGGAGGGTAGAGAGGCAGAGGGGTAGAGGCAGAGGGGCAGAGGGGCAGAGAGGCAGAGGCAGAGGGGCAGAGGACAGAGGCAGAGAGGCAGAGGAAGAGGAGGAGGGCAGAGGGCAGAGAGGCAGAGGGCAGGAGGGGCAGAGGGATAGAGGTAGAGGGGCAGAGAGAGGCAGAGGGATGGGGAAGGAGAGGGGCAGAGGGGCAGAGGCAGAGGGGCAGAGGGGCAGAGGGGCAGAGTGCAGAGGCAGAGGACAGAGGGGCAGAGAGGTAGAGTGGACAGAGGAGAGGGCAGGAGGGGCAGAGAGGCAGAGGGCAGAGGCAGAGGGAGAGGACAGGAGGGGCAGAGGCAGAGAGGCAGAGGGAATAGAGGCAGAGGCAGAGAGGCAGAGAGGCAGAGGGCAGAGGGGCAGAGGGATAGAGGGCAGAGAGGCAGAGGGCAGAGGTTAGACTTGCAGAGGGTAGAGAGGGATAGAGGGGTAGAGTGGGTAGAGAGGTAGAGGGTTAGAGGGGTAGAGGGGCAGAGGGGTAGAGGGGCAGAGGAGGTAGAGTGGGCAGAGGGGTAGGAGAGGCAGAGGGGCAGAGGGGCAGAGAGGTAGAGAGGCAAAGAGGCAGAGAGGCAGAGGGGCAGAGAGGTAGAGGCAGAGAGATAGAGGGCAGAGGGGCAGAGGGGTAGAGGGGCAGAGGGCAGAGGGGCAGAGGGGCAGAGGGGTAGAGGGGCAGAGGGGTAGAGGGGTAGAGAGGTAGAGGGGTAGAGATAGAGGGGCAGAGGGTGAGGCAGAGGGCAGGAGGGGCAGAGGGGCAGAGGCAGAGGCAGAGGGGCAGAGGCAGAGGGCAGAGAGGCAGAGAGGCAGAGAGGCAAGGCAGAGGGATAGAGGGGCAGAGGGGTAGAGAGGTAGAGGGGCAGAGGGGCAGAGGGGGAGAGGCAGAGGCAGAGGGCAAGAGGGAGAGAGGCAGAGGGGTAGAGGGGCAGAGGGCAGAGAGGCAGAGGGGTAGGTGAGAGGGATAGAGGGGCAGAGAGGTGGAGAGGCAGAGGGGGAGGAGGGAGAGGGAGAGAGGTAGAGAGGCAGAGGCAGAGAGGCAGAGGCGAGAGGAGAGGGGAGGGGCAGAGGGGGTAGAGGTTGAGGTAGAGGGGCAGAGGGGAGAGAGAGGGTAGAGAGGTAGAGGGGTAGAGGGGCAGAGGGGCAGGGGGCAGAGGTAGAGGGCAGAGAGAGGTAGAGGGTAGAGGGGCAGAGGCAGAGGGCAGACAGCAGAGGACAGAGGGGCAGAGAGCAGAGGGCAGGAGGCAGAGGAGAGAGGGCAGGAGGGTAGGAGGGGTAGAGGGAGGGAGAGAGGTATGGAGGCAGAGAGGGAGAGGGTGCAGAGGGGTAGAGGGGGTAGAGGGGCAGAGGGGCAGAGGTAGAAGAAGAGGAGAGGGGTAGAGTGTAGAGGGGGCAGGAGAGGTAGAGGGCAGAGGTAGAGGGGTAGAGCGATAGAGGGGGTAGGGGAGGAGGAGAGTGTGCAGAGGGAAGGCAGAGAGGAGGAGGGCAGAGGCAGATAGGTAGAGGAGCAGAGAGGCAGAGGGCAGAGTGGAGCAGAGAGGCAGAGAGGTGGTAGAGAGGCAGAGGAGGCAGAGAGGCAGAGCATAGAGGGGATAGGAGGGATAGATGGACAAGGGCAGAGTGGGCAGAGAGGCAGAGAGGCAGAGGGCAGAGGTGCAGAGAGGCAGAGAGGTAGAGGCAGATGATAGAGAGTGTAGAGAGGCAGAGGCAGAGAGGCAGATTTACAGAGGACAGAGGGGCAGAGGAGGCAGAGGGGCAGAGGGCAGAGGCGAGGAGAGAGGAGAGGGCAGAGAGGTAGAGAGGCAGAGAGGCAGAGGGCAGATGAGCAGAGAGGCAGAGGGCAGTGGAGCAGAGAGGCAGAGAGGCAGAGAGGCAGAGGGGCAGAGATGAGAGAGGTGCAGAGGCAGGCAGAGGCAGAGAGGCAGAGGGTAGAGAGGCAGAGGGCAGAGGGGCAGAAGAGCAGAGGGTGAGGGGCAGAAGAGCAGAGGGTGGAGTGGACAGAGGCGCAGAGAGTGCAAAGGGCAGACAGAGGGTGGAGGCAGAGGGCAGAGGGCATTGGGGGGTAGAGGAGAGGGCAGAGGGGCAGAGGGGGTGAGAGGTGGAGAGCAGAGGGCAGAGGGGCAGAGGGCAGAGGGCAGAGGGGCAGAGGAGCAGAGAGGCAGAGGAGATGGAGAGGGAGAGAGGAGAGAGGAGAGGCAGAGTGAGGGGCACAGAGGAGGGGCACAGAGGTAGAGGTAGAGAGGAGAGGGCAGAGGGTTAGACGGGTAGAGGGGTGAGAGGGCAGAGGGGAGGAGAGAGGGTTAGATGAGGAGTAGAGAGGAGGCAGAGGGGTAGAGGGTGAGAGGGGTAGAGGGTAGAGATGTAGAGAGGTGAGGGTAGAGGGTGAATATAGGAGAGGGTAGAGAGGTAGAGAGGTAGAGAGGTAGAGGGCAGAGAGGTAGAGGCAGAGAGATAGAGGGGAAAAGGGAGAGAGGGCAGAGGAGAGAGGAGAAGAGGGAGGGAGTGCAGAAGAGGGCAGAGGGCAGAGGGAGTAGAGGTAGAGATAGAGGGGCAGAGAGGCAGAGGGATAGAGGGCAGAGGGGCAGAGGGCAGAGAGGTGAGGTAGAGGTAGAGGCAGAGGGAATAGAAGAGAGAGGTAGAGGGATAGAGGGCAGAGGGTAGAGGGAGAGTGAGAGGGGCAGAGGCAGAGGGGGCGAGAGGGAGAGGACAGAGGGGCAGAGAGCAGAGGGATAGGAGGGTAGAGGGGCAGAGGGGCAGAGGAGGCAGAGGGGTAGAGGTAGAGGGGCAGAGGGATAGAGGGGCAGAGGGGCAGAGAGGCAGAGGATGAGGGGTAGAGGTGGCAGAGAGGCAGAGAGGTGCAGAGGGCAGAGGCAGAGGGATAGATGGTAGAGAGGCAGAGGTAGAGGGTTAGAGAGAGGGGTAGAGAGGTAGAGGAGGGGTAGAGGGGTGGAGAGGTAGAGGTTGACGGTAGAGGGGGTAGAGGGGCAGAGGGTAGAGAGGCAGAGGGCAGAGAGTGCAGAGGGTAGAGAGGTAGAGGGCAGAGGGGTAGAGAGGTAGAGAGGCAAAGAGGAGGGGAGACAGAGGGATAGAGGGGCAGAGGGAAGAGGGGAGGAGGGCAGAGGGGGCAGAGGCAGAGGGCAGAGGGGGCAGGAGGGGTTGCAAAGGCAGAGGGGAGGGGAGAGGGGAGATGGGTGAGATGGAGGGCAGAGGGGCAGAGGGGAGAGGGGCAGAGGGAGGGGAGAGAGAGGCAGAGGAGAGGAGAGAAGGGGAGAGAGGAGGAGAGGCAGAGAGGAGAGGAGAGGGACAGAGGGCAGAGGGTAAGAGGGGCAGAGGGCAGAGGGGGCAGAGGGGCAGAGGGAGGGCAGAGAGGCATAGAGGCAGGAGGGGCAGAGGGCAGAGAGGAGGGGCAGAGGCAGAGGAAGGAGGGGCAGAGAGGCAGAGAGGCAGAGGGCAGAGAGGCAGAGAGGAGGGCAGAGGAGGCAGAGGAGTAGAGGGCAGAGAGGCAGAGGGCCTGAGGGAGATGAGGGGGAGGGGGAGGGGGCAGAGGCTGAGGCAGAGGGGAGTGGGAGGGCAGAGGCAGAGAGGCAGAGTGGGCAGAGGGCAGAGGCAGAGGAGAGGTGAGGGCAGAGGAGGCAGAGGCAGAGGGCAGAGGGGCAGGAGGCAGAGCAGGCAGAGGATAGAGGAAGAGGGGCAGGAGGGCAGAGGGGGAGGGGCAGAGGGGGAGGTGATGAGGCAGAGGGGCAGAAAGGCAGAGGGCAGAGGGGTTGACTTGCAGAGGCAGAGAGCAGAGGGATAGAGGGAGAGAGTGTAGAGGTTGTGGGACTTGGTGTAGAGGGGTAGAGAGGTAGAGGGGCAGAGGGGCAGAGGCAGAGGGCAGAGGGATAGAGGCAGAGAGAGGTAGAGGTTAGACTTACAGAGCAGAGAGGTAGAGGGTGGAGGGGCAGAGGGCAGAGGGCAGAGGATAGAGGCAGAGGGGTAGAGAGGTAGAGGGGTAGAGGTGAGAGGGCAGGAGGGCAGAGAGGCAGAGGTAGAGGGAGGGGCAGAGGGGCAGAGGGAGAGGGAGAGAGGTGGAGGAGAGAGGTAGAGAGAGAGAGAGATAGAGGGAGAGGAGAGGGGTAGAGGGGTAGAGGGGTAGAGGGCAGAGGGGTAGAGGATTTAGAGGGTGAGGGGAGTGAGGGTAGAGGGAGAGGGGGCAGAGATATAGAGGTAGGAGGGTAGAGGGCAGAGAGGTAGAGGGGCAGAGGGCAGAGGAGAGGGAGGAGGTGAGTGACAGAGGAGTGGTGAGAGAGGCAGAGGGGCAGAGGTGTAGAGGGGCAGAGGGGCAGAGAGGCAGATGGCAGAGGGGCAGAGTGGTAGAGAGGTAGAGGTAGAGGAGGCAGAGGAGGTAGAGGGCTCGAGAGGGGAGAGGTAGAGGAGGTAGAGGCAGAGAGGGAGGAGGCAGAGGGCAGAGGGGGCAGAGGCAGAGGGAGAGGGAGATAGAGGGTGAGGGCAGAGGAGTGAGAGAGAGGCAGAGGGCAGAGGGGCAGAGGGGTAGAGGCAGAGGCAGAGGGCAGAGAGGCAGAGGGGCAGAGGCAGAAGGGAGGGAGTGGACAGAGGCCGAGAGAGGAAGGCAGAGGGAGAGGCAGAGGGGTAGAGGCAGGAGGGGTAGAGGTAGAGGCAGAGGGCAGAGAGGAAGAGGATAGAGGGAGTGAGGGTGAGGGTAGAGGGGCAGAGGAGTAGAGAGGCAGAGGAGGAGAGGGATAGAGGGAGAGAGGTAGAGGGATAGAGGGGTAGAGGCAGAGAGGAGAGGGGAGAGGGGTAGAGAGGTAGAGAGGTAGAGGGGCAGAGAGTGAGCCAGAGGGGCAGAGGCAGAGGCAGAGGGCAGAGGGGTAGAGAGGCAGAGGGGCAGAGGGCAGGAGGGGCAGAGGCAGAGGCAGAGGGCAGAGGGATAGAGGGGCAGAGAGGCAGAAGAGGAGAGGCAGAGAGGCAGAGAGGCAGAGGGCAGAGGGGCAGAGGGGCAGAGGGCAGAGAGGCAGAGGGGCAGAGGGGCAGAGGGGTAGAGTGGGAGAGGGGTAGAGAGGCAGAGGCAGAGGCAGAGAGGAGGGCAGAGGAATAGGAGGGAGAGGAGAGGGCAGAGAGTGCAGAGAGGCAGAGAGGTAGAGGGGCAGAGAGGCAGAGGGCTCGAGAGGGAGAGGCTGAGGGGCAGAGGGGGTAGAGGGCAGAGGTAGAGGAGCAGAGAGGCAGGAGGGGCAGGAGGGGCAGAGGGGCAGAGTGCAGAGGGGCAGAGAGGCAGAGGGGCAGAGGGCAGAGGGGCAGACAGGTAGAGAGGAATGAGGGGCAGGAGGGGCAGAGAAGGTAGAGGAAGAGGGGTAGAGGGGCAGAGGGGCAAAGGGCAGAGGGTGAGGGGCAGAGGGGTAGAGGGCAGAGGGACAGAGGGTAGAAAGGCAGAGGGGCAGAGGGCAGAGGGCAGAGAGGCAGAGGGTAGAGAGGAGAGAGGTAGAGAGGTAAAGGGGCAGAGGGGTAGGAGGGGGTAGAGGGGGTAGAGGGGTAGAGGGGAGAGAGGGGAGATGAATGAGGCAGAGAGGCAGAGGTAGAGGGGCAGAGAGGCAGAGGCAGAGAGACAGAGGGATAGAGGGGTAGAGGGGTAGAGGGAAGAGGTAGAGGGATAGAGGTGCAGAGAGGTAGAGAGGTAGAGGGGCAGAGAGGCAGAGAGAGGCAGAGAGGCAGAGGGGCAGAGAGGCAGAAGAGGCAGAGAGGTAGAGGGTCGAGGAGGGAGAGGGCAGAGGTAGAGGGGCAGAGGGCAGAGAGGGAGAGGGTGGCAGAGGGGCAGAGGCAGAGGGGCAGGAGGGGCAGAGCAGAGGGCAGAGGGGTAGAGGTAGAGGGCAGAAGAGTTGAGGGTGGAGGGATAGAGGTGTGAGAGAGGTAGAGGGGCAGGAGTGCAGAGGCAGAGGGATAGAGGAGAGGTAGAGGGGTAGAGGGGTGAGGGGCAGAGAGGCAGAGGGACAGAGGGCAGAGAGGCAGAGAGGCAGAGAGGCAGAGGGTTAGAGGCAGAGAGATAGAGGGGTAGAGGGGCAGAGGCAGAGGCAGAGTGGACAGAGGACAGTGAGGCAGAGGGGCAGAGAGGCAGAGGGATAGAGGGAGAGGGAGAGGAGAGAGGAGAGGGGTAGAGGGACAGAGGGGCAGGAGGTTAGACGGGTGAGGGCAGAGAGGCAGAGAAGTGAGAGGGGTAGAGGGGCAGAGGTCAGACCTGGGTAGAGGGCAGAGGGCAGAGTGGGCAGAGAGAGGGGCAGGAGGGGCAAGAGGCAGAGGACAGAGGGGCAGATGTAGAGGGCAGAGGGCAGAGGGAAGAGGGCAGAGAGGCAGAGGCAGAGAGGCAGAGGGCAGAGGGCAGAGGTGAGGGGAGAGCAGAGAGAGGCAGAGAGGAGGCAAGGTGAGAGACAGAGGATAGAGGGGTAGAGAGGTAGAGGCAGAGAGACAGAGGCAGAGGAGAGGGAGATGAGAGGGGTAGAGGCAGAGGGCAGGAGGGATAGAGAGTAGAGAGGTAGAGGGATACAGAGGGGCAGAGGGCAGAGGGTAGAGAGGGAGAGGGTAGAGGGACATGAGGGCAGAGGAGGCAGAGGGCAGAGGGTTAGACGGTAGAGGGGCAGAGAGGCAGAGGGACAGAGAGGCAGAGGGTCAGGGGATCGGCAGAGGGCAGAGAGGTAGAGGGGTAGAGGGGCAGAGGGGCAGAGGGTAGAGGGGTAGAGGGGTAGAGGGGCAGAGGCAGAGGGGCAGAGGGCAGAGGGGCAGAGAGGCAGAGGCAGAGAGGCAGAGGGCAGAGAGGTGAGAGGCAGAGAGGCAGAGGGGCAGAGGCAGAGAGATAGAGGGGTAGAGGGGGTAGAGGGGCAGAGGGGGTAGAGGGGGTAGAGGGGTAGAGGGAGAGGAGAGGCAGAGGGGCAGAGGGCAGAGGGGCAGAGGGGGTAGGAGGGGCAGAGGGGTAGAGGGGGGAGGGGCAGAGGGCAGAGAGAGTGCAGAGGGGCAGAGGGGGTAGAGAAGAGGAGGCATAGAGGCATAGGGGAGAGGGGCAGAGGGATAGATGGGTAGAGAGGTAGAGGGCAGAGGGGCAGAGGGGTAGAGGTAGAGGGCAGAGAGGCATAGAGGCAGACGGTGAGGGGTAGAGGAGCAGAGGCAGAGATGTAGAGGGGCAGAGGGAGAGGACAGAGGCAGAGAGGCAGGAGAGGTAGAGTGGGCAGAGGGTAAGAGGTAGAGGTAGAGGGGTAGAGGGATAGAGGGGTAGAGGGGTAGAGGGATAGGAGGGGTAGAGGAGAGAGGTAGAAGGTAGAGAGGCAGAGGGGTAGAGGGGTAGAGGGGGTAGAGGGGCAGAGGGGCAGAGGGGGTAGAGGCAGAGGGGCAGAGAGGCAGAGGGCAAAGGTAGAGGGTGAGGGTGAGGCAGGAGGGCAGAGAGGTAGAAAGTAGAGGGGTAGAGGGGGTAGAGAGGTAGAGGGGCAGAGAGGCAGAGAGGTAGAGAGGTAAAGGGGTAGAGGGGTTGAGGTAGAGGAGAGGGTAGAGGTGTAGAGGTAG
>NW_025535098.1:0-121484 GCF_020615455.1 Coregonus clupeaformis
ATGCTTATTATTTTATGTTAGTTTCACACCTACCTGTAAGCATACTTTTTGTTTAGTGGAATTCTTTATACTTACCTTTTCATTTATGTAATTTCTACATGTCAGTTTGCAGAATAACAACTCAAGGTAACTTCATAAACAGGTCCTGGGGGCTATTCCAGAAAGGAGGTTCAACAAACTGAGCCTAACCCTGAACTCAGAGTTGACTTCCTGTGAAGTGAAACTGAGTTTTCAGTTACAGAACAGCTGATCTGAGTTAGGTAAGTTGACTCAGAGTGCGTTAACTCGGAGTTGAGCTTGTGCCTGACGACTAGTAAAAAGCCATCATCAATGGAGCTCCGATACGGTTATTCACCATGGCAACGGGAGAAAACAGGAAGCAGACATTTTCTGGCTGCGGCTGTTATATAAATCACTGGCAGAGTTTCAGATGCAGTCGTCTTTTCATTTTGAATTTAACATCACTTTATTTTATATTAGCCTTTAAGGAAGTGGTTGAATGTTGTTCAATGTTTTATTTTAGGCTATTTTGTTTTATTTAAAATCGGCTGAAAATTAAATATAAAAACATTTTATCTCATACTCAATGCGGCGACAAACTAGAAACACGGACTTTGAAATTACGTTGTTGGAAAAAATACAATTGGCTATACTGATGGTTTTCACATAACCTGCTTTCTGGAATGCCCCTCTGGTTCTCCTAGAGTTCTTTGAGTGATGTCATGTTTAAGCTGAATGAATAGCTAAGCAAAGGGATTGATAGTGAGGCCAGTACACTTACATTACAGGTCCTGAAAAAACTTGGAGGCATCTTCACGCAGGTACACAGGAAGTGCCTGAGGATGACGAGGGCCCGTCTCATATTTACATCACGTTGTTCCTACATGGACCAAAAATATCCATTACAATAATAATTACACAAATATCAAAAACATTCATTGTACACTAATTATAGTAAAAATGAAAATGTTAAAGGATAAGCAAGTTAGTTATTAACAAGCAAAGCATCAAAGTTGTGTGCTTATAGATCTGCTATTTCTGTTGTTGTTCTTTGTATTTAACAAAGTATTAATAAAGGGTTCAAGTGATCAACTGTTGACCCCACAGTTGAGATAAAAACATTTAGAGAAATAGCAAAAGAATGACTGTGGAAACTGTGATGTCACGAGAGGCTGTGTCCTGGAGGGACGTTACATCCCCCTGAGATGGCTGCAAACCCAGACAGCTATGGCTCCATCTGCTGGTATGGTCGGGAACTCCAACCCTCTATGGCCAATCTTCCCACGCAGCTGAAACCAATCAGGAGCTGATGAGCTGAAGGTTTGTTGAAGGGAAGAGACACGGTCTCCAACCTGGGCTCTCTGGAGGACAAGAGTGCTGCACGTCCACTTCCATGAGGAATATAAGGATTTGGAGATACTTACCTTTGGGAAATACTCACCTTTGGATATATGCACCTGTGGAAATACGTGTGGGACATTTGGAAGGACGTTTTGCTGGGTTGGCCACTCGCTGCAACGTGGAAGACAGTAAGACTGGGGAAAAGTTATTTGAGCGAGGGAGAGTTATGATTTTGGATGTGGAAGAGACATCCCTGAACTGTTAACCCTTAAGAGCCACCAGAGAACAGTATTGTGTTATACTTTCGTTAGTTTCCCAAGACCTTTAATAAAATCCTTGTTTGATTGAACCTGGTCTCCTGGCACTACTTGAGCAATCCCGCTGAAAGCTGTGTAGCCTCTCGTGACATCACAGATGGTGGAGAATACGGGCACGCTCAAGCGTTAATAGTGCATGTCAGAGGAGGATACCCGAAGGTTTGATCACCCAGTTTTCCAAGTTGGCCGTAGGCTCCCCGCCGACTGAAATGGAGGACATATTGAAAGCCCTTGTTGCTGGCCAGCAAGTCCAGATGCAAGCAAACGTGGCTCTCTTGGAGGAGCAAAAGAAAGCCAACCTTCTGAAGGCAGAGGAATTGCAGTTGCAGAGACAGAGGGTTGTCCAAAATACCCGCCCAATAAAGGCAAGTGACTTTATATCTAAGATGGGAGCTACCGATGACATTGAGGCATACCTGCATGCATTTGAGGCCACGGCCACTAGGAAGCCTGGCCCAAGCAACAGTGGGTTGGTCTGTTAGCCCCCTTTCTAACCGGGGGAATCGCTGAATGCTGTCCGGGACCTGGGCCCTGACCAGGTTACTGACTATGATGCCCTGAAGTCTGAGATCCTCAGCAGATATGGACTCACAAAGTTTGGTATGGCCCAGCGCTTCACAGCTGGACCTTCCAACCAGACCAACCTCCTCGGGCGCAGATGCATGAACTTGTCCGAATCGCAAGGAAATGGCTGGATCCGCAGAGGAATACAGCAGCAGGCGGTGGTGGAGGCCGTTGTGGTGGATCGTTACCCTACGCGCCCTGCCTTATGAGGCAAAACGGTTCATCAGTCAACAGGCCTTGACCACGGCTGATCTGACCGTGGAAGCTGTGGAAAAGTACCAGGCCACAGCGGAGATGCTGAATGCTTCCCTCGAAAAGACCCCAGGAGGGCGGCCCCACCACAAATGGGAAGAACCCGTCCAAAGGACCCCAAGGTCTCGAACCCAGCCACGTCAGGACTTATCCCGGCTCCAGGGGGAGCCAGAAACCAGGCGGGTCCAAGAAGAGTACACCAGGAGGGGGAAACTTCGACAGTGTTACCGTGTGTGGGGAGATGGGACATATCTCCTGGCAGTGTGGGAAACCAGCCGATGAACCTATGCCCACTGCGGAGTCCTCCAGCTCAGCACCCACACACCGTTTTGCCTCGCTCTTGGGAGTCGTAGATGGCGGCCCAGATCGACCCCCCACCTGCCCGGTAACTGTGAATCACCATGATGTGGAGGCCTTACTGGATTCTGGTAGCCGGGCCACCCTGGTGCGTAAGGATTTGGTGGGCCGACGTTTCATGGTGGTATCTGATCACGCCCCTCTGCAGTGGATGGCCAAGAACAAGGAATCAAACAGTAGAGTAACCAGATGGTTTTTGAGCTTGCAACCGTTTAACTTTTCTGTTGTCCACAGGGCTGGCAAGCACCACGGCAATGCGGACGCCCTCTCCCGGCGTGATGCCTTCTTCGCTGCCTTTACCGACGAGGACGTCGGTCCCGAGGAGGGGGATGTGTGATGTCACGAGAGGCTGTGTCCTGGAGGGACGTTACATCCCCTGAGATGGCTGCAAACCCAGACAGCTATGGCTCCATCTGCTGGTATGGTCGGGAACTCCAACCCTCTATGGCCAATCTTCCCACGCAGCTGAAACCAATCAGGAGCTGATGAGCTGAAGGTTTGTTGAAGGGAAGAGACACGGTCTCCAACCTGGGCTCTCTGGAGGACAAGAGTGCTGCACGTCCACTTCCATGAGGAATATAAGGATTTGGAGATACTTACCTTTGGGAAATACTCACCTTTGGATATATGCACCTGTGGAAATACGTGTGGGACATTTGGAAGGACGTTTTGCTGGGTTGGCCACTCGCTGCAACGTGGAAGACAGTAAGACTGGGGAAAAGTTATTTGAGCGAGGGAGAGTTATGATTTTGGATGTGGAAGAGACATCCCTGAACTGTTAACCCTTAAGAGCCACCAGAGAACAGTATTGTGTTATACTTTCGTTAGTTTCCCAAGACCTTTAATAAAATCCTTGTTTTGATTGAACCTGGTCTCCTGGCACTACTTGAGCAATCCCGCTGAAAGCTGTGTAGCCTCTCGTGACATCACAAAACACATAAAATAAAACCAATTATTAGTGTAACCCTCTCACCAGGCTCGAATTTGACTCTCACGATATTACCTTATTTAGAATATCTGAACAGCATGGGATATTAGGTGAGAAGGACATCTCCAATAAGAATCCCTATTGTAAACTTGCTAGGGTGAATGACAAATAGGGTATTAACTTCAGATAGAATTATTATAGACTTGGTTATTGTTATAAGGATATGCTTTCCCATGCATTAAATGAAACTGAAACAGTAAATGACTCCACCAATACAACAGACATAAGGTTCAAGATCTATATTAATCAAATGTTCAATGTATCACATCAAAAGAAATACAAATTATAAACCCCAATGATTTTTCCACAACCCCATGTCCAAATTATTTGCAAGCTTGCTTAAACCCTGGGCGCGCGTTGGAGCTCAAAAAAAAATGACGACATACATAAAGTCCCGAGGTCCACCCCACATTTGTAGTTACTCACTACTTGTAGATAATGCCTCAGCAAAATATAGTAGTTCCGTGCAGGTGTCCTCACAAGATCCACAGCAAACACAGCTATCAATGCAGCCAGTACTCGGTAGCAGCAACAGACATCCGTTGGAAACCCGAACTGATCGTCACAAGCAATTCTCTCCAAGTCTTGCACGATGCTAGGCTAACCTCTAGGATGTCGAATGTCTCCACAATGCGACGGCAGCTTCAGTCTCCACTTGGTCTTTCTTAACTAAATAATAAACACTCTCTTATAAAAATAAAATCAGGATTTCCCTTAAAAAAAAAACTCTGTAGGTATGGTTTTGTTCTCTCTTTATCGTTTCCTTTGGTCGTTTTTCCTTCACCAACACCACTAACATCTCTCCTCTCCCTTCTTTCAACTTTTCCCTCCCTTTTCTTTCCCGGCAACCAGTCCACTCTCCCATTGGCCACAACTTAACTTAACTTAAGTTAGCTCATTGGTCAAAACTTTAACGAGATACGTGGGAAATTTAAACTTAAAAGTAAACCAACCTATTCACTTGTAAAAAAATTTAAAACATTGCTTCAAAAGAAATGCATTAATGACATTACAAATCAGGAGCTATTCGATCACCTTTTAAATCTAATACCAATGAATTATAACAAATACACTCTATACTTGGTTTTAGCAATGTATTACATTAGTAACACTATTTCATAATACATCCTACCTGAACTGTTAAAAGGATTTCGAGATGATCTCACAACCACACACTTGAGCCTAGGAAGAAATACAAACACAGGCCTGGTTAGCATCATGATAACACACTCACATTATGTTGTTTAGCATTGTTCGTTTCACGCTAGCACACACGTACACACAGCTCGATAACGTAAAATATTTACTGTGTAAGGCAGACACTTATTGAAATAAGTATACTCACAGTACGCACTTGCATTACCGGCGAACAGCGAAAACTCATGGACCTTCCTCCACCGTCAATGTCCCGGGCAAACATGCATTATGGGAAATGTAGTTCATCCAGGAAACCTGCTGATAACGTTACGTTGTAAGCTGAAGTAACGTAACGTATTTGTCACATATTTAACAACTTCTAAAGTTACAATTACTTGGATTTTTAAACTATTTACAACAAATATTCACTGTGCACATTGTACAAATGTATTCCCAGTTCCACATTTAAGACTATCGAAATTCAATTAAAAAAACAACAACATTAGAGTTACTTACCAAATCAGAGGTGATGATAAGATGGCGCTTAAGAAAACGAAGGCAATAAGACTAATGATAAAAACGGAGGTGGTGGTGGTTTCAAGCGGGCAGCATAAAAGTGCGCATTGCAAACAAATTAAAACAAATTAAACTGTGTTCCACATCCACACGGGCGGCCAAACATCACCGCATCAAGGCAAATTCAAGATGGCTGACTCAGCTTTCCTGAGGGAGAGATGACCCACCCACCAGAACGTCATGACGTCGATAACGTCATGACACTACCTAAACTTTTTTTGAGCGCTCCACACAAATTACCTATAAAATATTGAGCCCTCTTCAATTAAAGTGGCATAAATCTCAACAGAGCTCAACACTTTATAGTTTGGTCAACTGCATAACGACATTTGACTGTTATGACCTTATTACTTATGAGCTAGTACAACTGTTTGGGATTACAGTGTATTACTTAAGTGCCTTGTTGCAAACAGGATGCATGTTTTCGAATACTTTTATTCTGTAGAGACTTCCTTTCTTTTCACTCTGCCAATTAGGTTAGTATTGTGGAGTAACTACAATGTTTTGGATCCATCCTCAGTTTTCTCCTATCGCAGTCATTAAACTCTGTAACTGTTTTAAAGTCACCATTGGCCTCATGGTGAAATCCCTGAGCAGTTTCCTTCCTCTCCGGCAACTGAGTTAGGAAGGACGTCTGTATCTTTGTAGTGACTGGGTGTATTGATACACCATCCAACGTGTAATTAATGACTGCACCATACTCGCCATACATACAGTATGAAAATGTATGAAAATGTATGCACTCACTAACTGTAAGTCGCTCTGGAAATATTCAATGTCTGCTTTCTTATTATTAAAGTCACCATTGGCCTCATGGTGAAATCCCTGATAGGTTTCCTTCCCTCCCGGCAACGGAGTTAGGAAGGACGTCTGTATCGTTGTTCAATGTCTGCTTTTTTTATTTTTACCCATCTACCAATAGGTGCCCTTCTTTGTGAAGCATTGGAAAACCTCCCTGGACTTTGTGGTTTAATCTGTGTTTGAAATTCACTGCTTGACTGAGGAACCTTACAGATAATTGTATGTGTGGGGTACAGAGATGAGGTAGTCATTCAAAAATCATGTTAAATACGATTGTTGCACACGGAGTCCATGCAACTTATTATGTGACTTGTTAAGCACATTTTTACTCCTGAACTTATTTAGGCTTGCCATAACAAAGGGGTTGAATACTTATTGACTCAAGACATTTCAGCTTTTCATGTTCAATTAATTTGTTAAACTTTCTAAATATATAATTCTACTTTGATATTATGGGGTATTGTGTCCAAGCCAGTAACACAAAATATCAATATTAGCCATTTTAAATTCAGGCTGTAACACTACAAAATGTGGAAAAAGTCAAGGGGTGTGAACACTTTCTGAAGGCGCTGTACTATGGACTAGCTGATTATTGTTTACGTCACATTTTGGCTTGAAATGTGTCTGTGTGATTCATAAACATATACAGTGCATTCGGAAAGTATTCAGACCCCTTCACTGTCACGATCGTCTAGGAGCGAAGGAGACCAATACGCAGCGCGTTGAACGAACATGACTTTATTAATTAAAGTGCACGAACCAAAACAATAAACACTGACGAGACGTGAAGTCCAACAGTACAAATGACTGAAAACGGAACAAAAACCCACAACACCCACAGGAAAACATACAGATTAAATATGGCTCCCAATCAGAGATAACGAGCCGACAGCTGACACTCGTTACCTCCGATTGGGAGTCATATGACTAATCAAGAACAACACAAACCACACACACCCAAATGAACACACCCTATCCCAACCTAACCAAAACAAACCCCAACAAAACGAATACACCCTGGCTCAAATACAAGTCCCGGAGCCAGAGTGTGACAGTACCCCCTAAAGGCGCGGACTGCGACCGCGCCTCAACTAGGGCTAACCAAGGGAGGGCTGGGTGGGCATACCTCTTCGGCGGTGGTTCTGGCTCTGGTCGTGGTCCCCACCCCACCATAGTCACTACCCGCTTTCGTAGCCTCCTCCAACTGACCCCCCACCGGATTAAGGGACAGCACCGGACTAAGAGGCAGCACCGGACTAAGGGGCAGCACCGGACTAAGGGGCAGCACCAGGATAAGGGGCAGCACCGGACTGAATGGCGGATCCTGGCTGGCTGGCTCTGGCGGATCCTGGCTGGACGGCTCATGGCTGGCTGACGGATCTGGCTGCTCATGGCTGGCTGACGGATCCTGGCTGCTCATGGCTGGCTGGACGGATCTGGCTGCTCATGGCTGGCTGACGGATCTGGCTGCTCGCGGCAGGCTGACGGATCTGGCTGCTCGTGGCTGGCTGACGGATCTGGCTGCTCATGGCAGGCTGACGAATCTGGCTGCTCATGGCTGGCTGACGGATCTGGCTGCTCATGGCTGGCGGAAGGCTCTGGCTGATCCTGTCTGGCGGAAGGCTCTGGCTGATCCTGTCTGGCGGAAGGCTCTGGCTGATCCTGTCTGGCGGAAGGCTCTGGCTGATCCTGTCTGGCGGAAGGCTCTGGCTGATCCTGTCTGGCGGAAGGCTCTGGCTGATCCTGTCTGGCGGGAGGCTCTGGCTGATCCTGTCTGGCGGAAGGCTCTGGCTGATCCTGTCTGGCGGAAGGCTCTGCAGGCTCAGTACAGACGGGCAGTTCATGCAGCGCTTGGCAGACGGACAGTTCAGACGGCGTTGGGCAGACGGGCAGTTCAGGCGCCGTTGGGCAGACGGCCAGTTCAAGCGCCTTAGGGCAGACGGGCAGTTCAGGCCCCGTTGGGCAGACGGCAGACTCTGGCCGTCTGAGGCGCATCGTAGGCCTGGTGCGTGGTGCCGGAACTGGAGGTACCGGGCTGAGGACACGCATCTCAGGGCTAGTGCGGGGAGAAGCAACAGGGCATGCTGGACCCTGGGGACGCACATAAGGCCTAGTGCGGAGAGCAGGAACAGGGCATGCTGGACCCTGGGGACGCACATAAGGCCTAGTGCGGAGAGCAGCAACAGGACGCACAGGACTCGGGGAACACACAGGAGGCCTGGTGCGTGGTGTAGGCACTGGTGGGAAAGGGCTGGAGACACGCACCATACAGCTAGTGCGTGGAGGAGACACAGGGCTCTGCAGACGTACAGGAAGCCTAGTGCGTGGTGTAGGCCCTGGTGGTACTGGGCTGGAGCGGGGAGGTGGCGCCGGAAATACCGGACCGTGCAGGCTTACTGGCTCCCTTGAGCACTGAGCCTGACCAACCTTACCTGGGTTGATGCTCCCCGTCGCCCGACCAGTACGGGGAGGTGGACTAACCCGCACCGGCCTATGTGGGCGAACCGGGAACACCATGCGTAAGGCTGGTGCCATGTACGCCGGCCCGAGGAGACGCACTGGTGGCCTGATGCGTTGGGCCGGCTTCATGACATCCGGCTCACCGCTCAATCTAGCCCGGCCGATACGTGGAGCTGGAATGTACCGAACCGGGCTATGCCTGCGTACAGGAGACACCATGCGCTCTACTGCGTAACACGGTGTCTGCCCGTACTCTCGCTCTCCACGGTAAGTCCAGGGAGTAGGCGCAGGTCTCCTACCTGACTTCGCCACACTCCCTTTAAGCCCCCCCAAGAAATTTTTGGGTAGTACCCACGGGCTTCCAGCCTTGACTCCGTGCTGCCTCCCGACACCGCCTCCTCTCGGCTTTAGCTGCCTCCAGCTCTTCACGAGGGCGGCGATATTCTCCCCGGTTGTGCCCAAGGACCCTTTCCATCCAGTATCTCCTCCCATGTCCATGAATCCTTGATAGGCGTCCATAAATCCTGTGTAGGTAGGTCCTGTTGCCGCTTGACACGCTGCTTGGTCCTTTTAAGGTGGGTTTTTCTGTCACGATCGTCTAGGAGCGAAGGAGACCAATACGCAGCGCGTTGAACGAACATGACTTTATTAATTAAAGTGCACGAACCAAAACAATAAACACTGACGAGACGTGAAGTCCAACAGTACAAATGACTGAAAACGGAACAAAAACCCACAACACCCACAGGAAAACATACAGATTAAATATGGCTCCCAATCAGAGATAACGAGCCGACAGCTGACACTCGTTACCTCCGATTGGGAGTCATATGACTAATCAAGAACAACACAAACCACACACACCCAAATGAACACACCCTATCCCAACCTAACCAAAACAAACCCCAACAAAACGAATACACCCTGGCTCAAATACAAGTCCCGGAGCCAGAGTGTGACATTCACTTTTTGCACATTTTGAAGGTTACAGCCTTATACTCAAATGGATTAAATAATAGTTTTTCCTCATCAATCTACACACAATACACCATAATGACAAAGGGAAAACACGTTATTATACATTTTTGCAAATGTATTACAAATAAAAAAGACAAATACCTTATTTACATAAGTATTCAGACTCTTTGCAATGAGACTCGAAATTGAGCTCAGGTGCATCCTGTTTCCATTGATCATCCTTGAGATGTTTCTACGACTTGATTGGAGTCCACCTTTGGTAAATTCAATTGATTGGACATGATTTGGAAAGACACACACCTGTCCAAATAAGGTCCCACAGTTGTCAGAGCAAAAACCAAGCCATGAGGTCGAAGGAATTGTCCAATAGCGGCTCCCAGACAGGATTGTGTCGAGGCACAGATCTGGGGAAGCGTACCAAAAATGTCTGCAGCATTGAAGGTCCCCAAGAACACAGTGGCCTCCATCATTCTTAAATGGAAGAAGTTGGAAACCACCAAGACTCTTCTTAGAGCTGGCCGCTCGGTCAAACTGAGCAATTGGGGGAGAAGGGCCTTGGTCAGGCAGGTGACCAAGAACCAGATGGTCACTCTGACAGATCTCCGGAGTTTCTATGTGGAGATGGGAGAACCTTCCAGAAGGACAACCATCTCTGTAGCACTTCACCAATCAGGCCTTTATGGTAGAGTGGCCAGACGGAAGCCACTCCTCAGTGAAAGACACATGACAGCCCGCTTGGAGTTTGCCAAAGGAGTCTCAGACCATGAGAAACAAGATTCTCTGGTCTGATGAAACCAAACCTTTAAGCACACAGCCAAGACAATGCAGGAGTGGCTTCAGGACAAGTCTCTGAATGTCCTTGAGTGGCCCAGCCAAAGCCCGGACTTGAACCCGATTAAACATCTCTGGAGAGACCTGAAAATAGCTGTGAAGCGACGCTCCCCATCCAACCTGACAGAGCTTGAGAGGATCTGCAGAGAAGAATGGGAGAAACTCCCCAAATATAGGTGTGCCCAGCTTGTAGCGTCATACCCGAGAAGACTCGAGGCTGTAATCGCTGCCAAAGGGTGCTTCAACAAAGTACTGAGTAAAGGGTCTGAATATACTACTGTAAATGTAATATTTCCATTTTTTATTTTGAATACATTTGCAAACATTTCTAAAAACCTGTTTTTGGTTTGTCATTATGGGGTATTGTGTGTAGATTTATGTTTTTTGTATTTTAAAAAAATATATATATTTTAGAATAAGGCTGTAACGTAACAAAATATGTAAAAAGTGTCTGAACACTTTCCGAATGCACTGTAATAGGAATATTATCTCAGGAAACCACACAAATCCTTTGTTTTAGGCAAACTGTATTCTTTTGCTCATGGGTATGGGAAGTTGTGCCCCGACTGGCCAATGAAGCCATTTCTGGGCAATATTTATGTCCAATTAGGGACCTCTTTTGGCTCGAGTGCAAAAGTTACGCATAGCCTCTTTGAAGGAGGAGCCTTCTCAAGAAAATAAGCACACATAAGGTGCTGGACAAATAAATCACATTATTATTATTATTATTATTATTATTATTATTAATGATAATAATAATATGATAGCATGGTTGAAGTCTCCATAGGCTGCGCGCAGAATCTCAAGCCCCTGCTGTTCGCGCACTATCTGTCATTCGTTGTTGCGTGGGCTGGGCGTGTGCATCTGTACTGAAGGTAAGATAGACAGATACATTACATTGACAGCAGATATTTATCATGATAGCCTACTTTGTGGCAGAATTTCTTAGCTACGATGTGTGGGTGTGGGTGTGTGTGTGTTGTTTTCACCAGCCACCATAAAAGATGTGCGCTAATCGTCTGCGTAGAGAAACTTGTTGCTTCAACAGGGGGGCTTCTGGGGTGGTTGCAGCGTTGTCAGGGGGGCGTTTTGGTTGCTACGGGAATCATTGTGCAGGTGTTGACCTTGGCTGGTGACGTCAGCTGACTAGAATCTCCCTCCATTTCACTATTCTTCAACCCCACTGTTTGTTTATTCTGATGTTCAGTTTGGAGTTGACACCATGAAGTAGGGTGTGTGTGTGTGTGTGTGTGTGTGTGTGTGTGTGTGTGTGTGTGTGTGTGTGTGTGTATGTGTGAGTGTGTGATTGTGTGTGTGTGTGTGTGTGTGTGTGTATGTGTGAGTGTGTGATTGTGTGTGTGTGTGTGTGTGTGTGTGTATGTGTGTGTGTGTGTGTGTGTGTGTGTGTGTGTGTGTGTATTGTGTGTGTGTGTGTGTGTGTGTGTGTGTGTGTGTGTGTGTGTGTGTGTGTGTGTGTATGTGTGAGTGTGTGATTGTGTGTGTGTGTGTGTGTGTGTGTGTGTGTGTGTGTGTGTGTGTAGAGTGTAAAATACGGGGGCCCAGGGCAGGGCGTCAGTTGGGTATGGCAGGACAGCAGTCGCCATACCGTAGCTCAAGACCCACATTTTTTAAAGTAGGCTACAAAAATCGACGGGGCTGTAGTGGAACAGGTTGAGAGCTTCAAGTTCCTCACCAACAAACTATCAGGGTCCAAACACACGACAAAGCCTATTCGCCCTCAGGAGACTGAAAATATTTGGCATGGGTCCTCAGATCCTCAAAAAGTTATACCATCGAGAGCATCCTGACTGGTTGCATCACCGCCTGTTATGGTAACTTCTCGGCCTCCGACCGCAAGGCGCTACAGAGGGTAGTGCGTACGGCCCAGTACATCACCGGGGCCAAGCTTCCAGCCATCCAGGACCTCTATACCAGGCCGTGTCAGAGGAAGGCCCTAAAAATTATCAAAGACTCCAGCCACCCTAGTCATAGACTGTTCTCTCTGCTACCGCACGGCAAGCGGTACCGGAGTGCCAAGTCTAGGTCCAAAAGGCTTCTTAACAGCTTCTACCCCCAAGCCATAATACTCCTGAACAGCTAATCATGGCTACCCGGACTATTTGCATTGTCCCCCCCCACCCCACCCCAACCCCCTCTTTTACGCTGCTGCTACTCTGTTTATTATTTATGCATAGTCACTTTAACTCTACCCACATGTACATATTACCACAATTACCTCGACCAACCGGTGCCCCCGCACATTGACTCTGTACCGGTACCACTGTATATAACCTCCCTACTGTTATTTTATTTTACTGCTGCTCTTTAATTATTGGCTTTTTTTTTTCTTTCTTAAAAACTGTATTTTTTGTTAAGGGCTTGTAAGTAAGCATTTCACTGTAATGTCTACACCTGTTGTATTCAGCGCATGTGGCCAATAAAATTTGATTTGATTTGATTTGGAAAGTAGACTAAAATGTGGTCCTCTGTAGCTCAGCTGGTAGAGCACGGCGCTTGTAACGCCAAGGTAGTGGGTTCGATCCCCGGGACCACCCATACACAAAAGATGTATGCACGCATGACTGGAAGTCGCTTTGGATAAAAGCGTCTGCTAAATGGCATATTATTATTATTATAAAATCATTCCAATCCTGATTAAAATGCAACTGCTGTTTAGCATATTGGTTGTCTCACTCCTAAAGAAGCTGCCAACCTGCACGCCTTTCTCTCAGCAGAGAGCAGAGACAGTGCCAGACAGTTTGCTTTGCCGGGTTAGCCGTTTAGGTTGTTTGCTGATTGCTTTGAATTTGATGTCAGTATTTGAACTCGGCCTTGTAAACCTCCGGCCAGCTGTTTTACACACCGGTTACTTTCACACTGATGTTGGCATATGCAGGCTAGGTGAAGATATACTTCCCCGAAAGGAAATTGAATTAAATTAGCCAACATTTCCTATAGAATTACTCTTGCCTGTACAAAAATAAATAAAATCATTCAAAATACCAGTTTCTTTTAAAAATGAGCTGTGGATTGTTTGTTTGGGCAGCGCTGCAAATAGCATACCAAATAGCCTACCAAATAGCCTACCAGATAGCCTACCAGATATCCTACCAGATAGCCTACCAGATATCCTACCAAATAGCCTACCAGATAGCATACCAAATAGCCTACCAGATAGCATACCAATAGTCTATCAGATAGCATACCAAATAGCCTACCAGATATCCTACCAGATAGCCTACCAGATATCCTACGAGATAGCCTACCTGATAGCCTACCTGATAGCCTACCAGATAGCATACCAGATAGCCTACCAGATAGCCTACCAGATAGCTGAGTGTTGAGTTGCAGCGGTCCTTGTGAAGCAGTTAAATAAGCTGAGGCTTGTCGCAATATTTCAAAACACAATCGTAGGAAAATCATTGTTCAGATGGATTTTGCTGAAAAGAAAAGACAATGTGTCACGAATTCCGCCGAGACTGCTCCTCCTCCTTGTTCGGGCAGGCTTCGGCATTCGTCGTCCCCGGAGTACTAGCTGCTACCGTTTGATGTTCTCTATGTTTGTTTGGTTTTGTCTGGTTGGTGCACCTGTTTCATAACATGTATTGATTATGTCACCTATAAGTTTCCTTTGGTTTTGTTTGTAGTTGTGTGTTGTTGTACGCCTGTCCGTTGGTGTAGGTTTATTGTTTTCTTGTTGTTCGTGCTTTACGCACTTTACGCACTGTTTGCGTAATCGCTCGCCTCCTGTGTGTTGAGGCCCGTTGTTTTTGTATTTTGCCTCTGTGACTATTAAAGTCCGGATCGACTAAGCTTCTGTGTCCTGCGCCTGACTCCAACACCGCATCCACATCAGCCTTTGACACAAAGAAAATACTCTGTAGTTCTGCTAGCGTACAGGGGGTCCCTAATTGTTATGACGAGTTTCTCTGGTATCGAGTACTTCAGGATGTAAGAGAATATGTTGTCACACCGACCCTCTGCCACTCACCAGTGACCTCTATAACACATGGCGTGTCCTTGTCCTCTCTCCCACATGCAGCTCAGGAGTTTACAAACATTAATGAATCCTGTAATAAAAGTCGTTATATCACTAATGTAAACTGAATCTCTTCCCTCCATTGGCGAAGCCCATAACACTGTCCTACTTTAGCTACTACATGCTGTCCTACTTTAGCTACTATATGCTGTCCCACTTTAGCTACTACATGCTGTCCTACTTTAGCTACTACATGCTGTCCTACTTTAGCTACTACATGCTGTCCTACTTTAGCTACTACATGCTGTCCTACTTTAGCTACTACATGCTGTCCCACTTTAGCTATTACATGCTGTCCTACTTTAGCTATTACATGCTGTCCTATTTTAGCTACTACATGCTGTCCTACTTTAGCTATTACATGCTGTCCTACTTTAGCTATTACATGCTGTCCTATTTTAGCTACTACATGCTGTCCCACTTTAGCTATTACATGCTGTCCTACTTTAGCTATTACATGCTGTCCTACTTTAGCTATTACATGCTGTCCTACTTTAGCTATTACATGCTGTCCTATTTTAGCTACTACATGCTATCCCACTTTAGCTACTACATGCTGTCCTACTTTAGCTACTACATGCTGTCCTACTTTAGCTACTACATGCTGTCCTACTTTAGCTATTACCTGCTGTCCTACTTTAGCTATTACATGCTGTCCTACTTTAGCTACTACATGCTGTCCTACTTTAGCTACTACATGCTGTCCCACTTTAGCTACTACATGCTGTCCTACTTTAGCTACTACATGCTGTCCCACTTTAGCTATTACATGCTGTCCTACTTTAGCTACTACATGCTGTCCTACTTTAGCTATTACCTGCTGTCCTACTTTAGCTATTACCTGATGTCCTACTTTAGCTACTACATGCTGTTCTACTTTAGCTACTACATGCTGTCCTACTTTAGCTACTACATGCTGTCCTACTTTAGCTATTACCTGCTGTTCTACTTTAGCTATGACATTGATAAATACGCTGCTGGAATCTGGGAAGCAGTGTGTTGTTTCCGGTCATTTTCCATCCCCACGGATATGGTTTTTAGTCGTATACGCCAATTACACACCTGGCTTAAGGGGTACTGCTGCACCATGGGAATTCCTTTTGTGGATAACTTTGCAGCTTTTACAGACCGACCAGGTCTATTTCTTCGGGACAATTTACATCTTAACAGGTATGGCTCCAGCATCCTCTCCACCAACATGTCTCTTACTACTCTTGCCTCATGTAGAGCCTTTGATACCTGACGTTGTGTATTTTCGGGGGTTGACTTTTGGGATTGTACGCTCCCCTATCAGACTATGTTCAATGCTCCTCTCCCAGTTTCATTACTTAGTCCCTCAATTGCAAATATGGAACAAACTTCAGCTAACAACCTTTCTGCAATTCCTAGATTATTGTCCAATCACCGTATTGCGAATACTACTTCCATGCAGAGAGGTATTGTTAGTAGTAATCTTGTCCCCATGGAGCTCGAAAATGGTTTATTGCTCATTCAGTGCAGCTTCAGCTGCTACCCTGGATACTCCATCTGATAGGAATTCCCGTAGCAATGGCATTGGAATAATTCATTTGAATGCTAGAAGCCTGATCCAAAAGTTTGACTTTTATTGAAATGTTGGTCTCACAATCAAATGTTGACGTACTGATTGTATCTGAATCGTGGCTGTGTGATTCTGTGCCTGATTCAGATGTTCAGTTGATTGTGTACAATATACAGTGAGGAGAACAAGTATTTGATGCACTGCTGATTTTGCAGGTTTTCCTACTTACAAAGCATGTAGAGGTCTGTAATTTTTATCATAGGTACAATTCAACTGTGAGAGATGGAATCTAAAACACAAATCCAGTAAATCACATTGTATGATTTTTAAGTAATTAATTTGCATTTTATTGCATGACATAAGTATTTGATCACCTACCAACCAGTAAGAATTCCGGCTCTCACAGACCTGTTAGTTTTTCTTTAAGAAGCCCTCCTGTTCTCCACTCATTACCTGTATTAACTGCACCTGTTTGAACTCGTTACCTGTATAAAAGACACCTGTCCACACACTCAATCAAACAGACTCCAACCTCTCCACAATGGCCAAGACCAGAGAGCTGTGTAAGGACATCAGGGATAAAATTGTAGACCTGCACAAGGCTGGTATGGGCTACAGGACAATAGGCAAGCAGCTTAGTGAGAAGGCAACAACTGTTGGGCGCAATTATTAGAAAATGGAAGAAGTTCAAGATGATGGTCAATCACCCTCGGTCTGGGGCTCCATGCAAGATCTCACCTCGTGGGGCATCAATGATCATGAGGAAGGTGAGGGTTTAGCCCAGAACTACACGGCAGGACCTGGTCAATGACCTGAAGAGAGCTGGGACCACAGTCTCAAAGAAAACCATTAGTAACACACTACGCCGTCATGGATTAAAATCCTGCAGCGCACACAAGGTCCCCCTGCTCAAGCCAGCGCATGTCCAGGCCCGTCTGAAGTTTGCCAATGACCATCTGGATGATCCAGAGGAGGAATGGGAGAAGGTCATGTGGTCTGATGAGACAAAATAGAGCTTTTGGTCTAAACTCCACTCGCTGTGTTTGGAGGAAGAAGAAGGATGAGTACAACCCCAAGAACACCATCCCAACCGTGAAGCATGGAGGTGGAAACATAATTCTTTGGGGATGCTTTTCTGCAAAGGGGACAGGACGACTGCACCGTATTGAGGGGAGGATGGATGGGCCATGTATCGCGTGATCTTGGCCAACAACCTCCTTCCCTCAGTAAGAGCATTGAAGATGGGTCGTGGCTGGGTCTTCCAACATGACAACGACCTGAAACACACAGCCAGGGCAACTAAGGAGTGGCTCCGTAAGAAGCATCTCAAGGTCCTGGGTGGCCTAGCCAGTCTCCAGACCTGAACCCAATAGAAAATCTTTGGAGGGAGCTGAAAGTCCGTATTGCCCAGCGACAGCCCTGAAACCTGAAGGATCTGGAGAAGGTCTGTATGGAGGAGTGGGCCAAAATCCCTGCTGCAGTGTGTGCAAACCTGGTCAAGACCTACAGGAAACGTATGATCTCTGTAATTGCAAACAAAGGTTTCTGTACCAAATATTAAGTTCTGCTTTTCTGATGTATCAAATACTTATGTCATGCAATAAAAATCAAATTAATTACTTAAAATTCATACAACGTGATTTTCTGGATTTTTGCGATTTTTTTTTAGATTCCGTCTCTCACAGTTGAAGTGTACCTATGATAAAAATTACAGACCTCTACATGCTTTATAAGTAGGAAAACCTGCTAAATCGGCAGTGTATCAAATACTTGTTCTCCCCACTGTATATAGAGCTGGTAGAGTTGGTAGAGGTGGTGGTATCGCGATTTATGTAAAATGCTGCTTAAATGTTTCTGTGTCCATATCAACCTCTGTCCCAAAGCAATATGAATGTCTAGTTTTAAATGTGGTACTTGGTAATAATGCTCATTTAACTCTAGCAGGGGTATATCGCCCCCCCTCAGCTCCTCCTTGTACTCTATGCAAATTATCTGATATACTGTCTAACTATGCAAACTCTGAATTACTGATTTCGGGAGATTTTAACCTGGATTGGCTTTCACCAGTATCCGATAAATTAAAATATATTTGTACTGAGCTAAATCTAACTCAGCTGATAACTAAACCAACCCGTCCCAACTTTAAGAATCCAGTCAAATCTACTCTACTAGACATTATTCTAACAAATACCCCCCATAAATACACAGCCAGTGGGGTAAATACCCCCCATAAATACACAGCCAGTGGGGTAAATACCCCCATAAATACACAGCCAGTGTGGTAAATACCCCCATAAATACACAGCCAGTGGGGTAAATACCCCCATAAATACACAGCCAGTGGGGTAAATACCCCCATAAATACACAGCCAGTGGGGTAAATACCCCCATAAATACACAGCCAGTGTGGTAAATACCCCCCATAAATACACAGCCAGGGGGTAAATACCCCCATAAATACACAGCCAGTGGGGTAAATACCCCCCATAAATACACAGCCAGTGTGGTAAATACCCCCCATAAATACACAGCCAGGGGGGTAAATACCCCCCATAAATACACAGCCAGTGGGGTAAATACCCCCCATAAATACACAGCCAGTGGGGTAAATACCCCCCATAAATACACAGCCAGTGGGGTAAATACCACCCATAAATACACAGCCAGGGGGGTAAATACCCCCCATAAATACACAGCCAGTGGGGTAAATACCCCCATAAATACACAGCCAGTGGGGTAAATACCCCCCATAAATACACAGCCAGTGGGGTAAATACCCCCATAAATACACAGCCAGTGTGGTAAATACCCCCATAAATACACAGCCAGGGGGTAAATACCCCCCATAAATACACAGCCAGTGGGGTAAATACCCCCCATAAATACACAGCCAGTGTGGTAAATACCCCCCATAAATACACAGCCAGGGGGTAAATACCCCCATAAATACACAGCCAGTGGGGTAAATACCCCCCCATAAATACACAGCCAGTGGGGTAAATACCCCCATAAATACACAGCCAGTGGGGTAAATACCCCCCATAAATACACAGCCAGGGGGGTAAATACCCCCATAAATCACAGCCAGTGGGGTAAATACCCCCCATAAATACACAGCCAGTGGGGTAAATACCCCCCATAAATACACAGCCAGGGTTTTTTTTCCAAATGATATCAGTGGCCACTGCTCTATTGCTTGTATTAGAGATACCAGGCTGAAACACTCTGATCCCTGTTTAATCTCTAAGAGAAATTATAAACATTTCTCACAGCAAGCTTTTATCCTTGATTTACAGTGGGGGAAAAAGTATTTAGTCAGCCACCAATTGTGCAAGTTCTCCCACTTAAACATTTGCAAATAAATTCATTAAAAATCCTACAATGTGATTTTCTGGATTGTTTTTCCTCATTTTGTCTGTCATAGTTGACGTGTACCTATGATGCAAATTACAGACCTCTCTCATCTTTTTAAGTGGGAGAACTTGCACAATTGGTGGCTGACTAAATACTTTTTTCCCCCACTGTATATCACTCTGAGCTTTTATCCACTTGCTGCTTTCTGGACCCGGTTTTAGCCCTTGCTTTTTTCTCTTCTACTGTTACCTCTATGTCTGATAAACACGCCCCGCTTAAGAAGCACAGAGTAAGAAACCGAACCAGTTCTTGGTTCTCTCCTGAATTGTCAGGTCTTTTTTCTGCAAAAGAATTGGGCCTGGGCCTTGGCGAGGAAAACAGGTACTCCAGCTGATTGGCTGTTTTTTAGGCAATTGAGAAATAAATGTACTGCAGCTGTCAAAAAGGCAAAATCAAATGACTTCCTTAATGCTATGACAGATTCTGCAGGAGATCCTGCAAAGTTCTGGAAAACTGTTAATTCACTGAAACGGGGGGATTCTGCTGTTTCTCTTCCTAAGCAAATTATCTCAGACTCCTGTATTCTAAGGGGAAAAAATTATATTTGTGATGCTTTTAATAAGCATTTCATCTCTGCTGGGTTTTTTTTTTTTTAAGAAAAGTGGCCATTGTGGTACTGGCCAGTTAGTTGATTTTTCGTCTTGCTTTTCAACCGTTACTCTGAAAAATGGTGACCCTGTTTTTAGTTTCCAGAAAATAACTGAAGCAGAGGTTCTAGCTGCCCTGTGTGCCATTGATACTAAGAAATCCTTAGGCGCTGACAATTTAGACCCGTACTTACTTAAGTGTGCTGCACCTATCATTGCTGGTTCAGTGACACATATTTTTTTATCTAACATTAAGCACAGGAAATATCCCTAAGGTGTGGAAAGCAGCTTTTGTTCTGCCATTACATAAGGGAGGGTGACGGTAGTGATTTGGATAACTATTGACCCATCTCTAGGCTCCCTTGTCTGGCAAAGATCCTAGAATCTATAGTCAACAAACAGTTACAATCTTTCCTTTCTGTTAACAGTATTTTTTAGCCCCAATCAATCTGGTTTTAGATCTAAACACAGTACCACATCGGCCACTATGCTTGTTGTAAATGATATTGCAAATGCCTTAGATGATAGAAAGCACTGTGCTGCGTTGTTTGTAGATTTGTCAAAAGCTTTTGACACTGTAGACCATGCTATCCTTTTGAGTAAGCTGTCATCTATAGGACTGGGCACTGATGCCTGTCGATGGTTTTATGACTATTTTAAAGATAGAACTCAGGCCGTCATGGTCGACGGGGTCAAGTCTGACCCCTTACAGTTACTTAAAGGGGTCCCTCAGGGTTCAATAATTGGCCCACTATTGTTCTCACTTTATATAAACAACATTGGTGATGATGTCAGATATTGTAAATTCCATTTATATGCAGATGACACAGTGATGTACTCTATTGCTCCAACAGCGGACCAAGCTTTAATGTAGTTGGAGTCTGATTTTAGGATACTACAGGGGTCTCTTTTACAGCTTAAACTTGTTTTAAACGCTAAGAAAACAAATGTCATGTTTTTTTCTTGGTCTAAACTCTCAATTAGAAACACTTTTGTAATCACTAGCTTGGATGGTACTCAAATCAAACAGGTCTCTGCATATAAATACTTAGGGCTATGGTTAGTTGATAGGCTTTCTTTTAAAAAACATGTTACTGAATTGGGAAAAAAGCTCAAATTCAAGATAGGGTTCCTTTACAGAAACAGGGCTTGTCTGTCCTCCCGTAAATAGAAAACAAATTGTGCAGGCTACTTTTATGTCCGTTTTAGATTATGGTGATATTATCTATATGCTGTCCTACTTTAGCTACTATATGCTGTCCTACTTTAGCTACTACATGCTGTCCTACTTTAGCTACTACATGCTGTCCTACTTTAGCTACTACATGCTGTCCTACTTTAGCTACTACATGCTGTCCTACTTTAGCTACTACATGCTGTCCTACTTTAGCTACTACATGCTGTCCTACTTTAGCTACTACATGCTGTCCTACTATATGATGTCCCAGTTTATATGATGTCCCGCTTTTTACGAATTCACTCATGTCAAATTTCTCAACTCCCAATTGAGCAAACAGTAGCATATCTTATTGGCACCAGCAGAGAGCAAATATCATTGGATCAGTGCCAATGGAAAGTATTTTAGGGGACAATCATTTCCTGCTTTTAGATGCATGCCAGCAAAGCCACTATACAACACGAAACAATACATTAATTGCACTATAACGGTGACAAACGGTGCTGACAAACTGTTAGGGCCTCCATAAAGCTGTCCCAACAGCAGTCCCAACACCTTACCACCGCTACACCTGGCTATCAGCGGAGCCTTGTCTGGCAGCGAAACAGTTCATTCAGCCTCATTTACTGCCTTTTAAGAAAACATAGCTGATATGGCTGACTTGCTTAAACAAGTGTGGATTCTACTGACAATTGAGATGTACAAACTATGGCATAAGGGAACGATGAGTGGATAAGAGGCAATCCGTAATTTCGATTAAGACATTAATGAGCGATCTAGGACGGACGTAGTCAATATAACTATTTGTTCAGCACTTTTGAAATGTACGGCGACAGAATTCAGAACATGGGCCGTTCTTACAGTACTCTCCCTGTAAACCAAGTCAGAACCGTAGGATAAATAAAGGGGCCATATAAGCAGACAATGAAAGCTCTTACAATAGTCGATGATTGCATTTCCCTAAAACAGGCTATAGGGTAAATGTGCACCACCAAGTCAGAACAGTAGATTAAGTTATGAGGTGAAAGGGAGCATATTATTAGGGCGAGGCACATGGGCTACTAACGGCGTACTACCCAACATACACTTACTATTACTTTCTTAGCTACATTGTACATACAGTGCATTCGGAGTATTCAGACCCCTTTACTTTTTCCACATTTTGTTACGTTACTGCCTTGTTCTAAAATTGATTAAATCGTTTTTTCCCTCATCAATCTACACACAATACCCCATAATGACAAAGCAAAAACAGGTTTTTAGAATTTTTTGCAAATGTATTAAAAATAAAAAAACGGAAATATCACATATGTCGCCACTGTACAAATTGTGCCTGCCCTTTTTGTGGGACTAGATTAGATGGTTGTGTTCAAGACAAGGTTGTTTTTACTGATCTGTTTGTCAGTGTCAGCAGAGTAGGCTACTAATTTGTATCGTATTTTAAAAGATGTTGCTTATGTCTCCAGTCATATAAAGTGTAGTAGAATTGCATGAAATGTGTTTATAAAAGGACACATTTTTCCCATGCAATGAAAGGAAAAGAAACATCTGTGATTAGACCTACTCAATGTCACTACATGCTCAAGCATTGTTCAGAACGGTCTGTTTTATTAACAGTGATTGAGTTATATTATTAGCCTAAATTATGACTATGCATTCTACTCATCACTTTAGGAATAGTAGGCTATCTTCCATAAGTCTGCAAATGTGATAGTAGATGCATGTGCAATCCTTTATTATGAAGGTGCAATTTTATGTTGAAAAAATAGCTTCCCCACACTTCAAACTCACTGTTGTCTGTCTTTTGTCAGCATATGTTTGTTTCTGCTGTTTTTGAGTTTTAAAATTATGTAGAAATGCAGTAAATGAGCTTCAACCTACACCCCCAAAAACTTCCCTAAATGCAACAAAGTCAACCTTGGGGGGGGGGCTCTAAATAATGCAGACACTTTAAAACCTTATTCCTCAAATTTGATCTTGTCTCATCGCTGCAACTCCCCAACGGGCTCGGGAGGCAAAGGTCGAGTCATGCGTCCTCCGAAACATGACCCGCCAAACCGCGCTTCTTAACACCCGCCCGCTTAACCCGGAAGCCAGCCGCACCAATGTGTCGGAGGAAACACCGTTAAACTGACAACCGAGGTCAGCCTGCAGGCCCCCAACCCACCACAAGGAGTCGCTAGAACGCGATGAGCCAAGTAAAGCCGCCCCGGCCAAACCCTCCCATAACTCGGACGACACTGGGCCAATTGTGCGCCGCCCTGGGACTCCCAATCACGGCCGGTTGTGATACAGCCGGGATCGAACTGCGATGCAGTGCCTTAGAATGCTGTGCTCCATCAAATATTATCTATATCTATTTTTTATATATATACCTAAAGGCATCCTAAAATTCTAAATCAAATAGCTAAATGATCCATGGTATGACCATTTTAAAACAATTAAACCCCCCCACCCCCACCCCCCATGGCTTAGACGTTTAGAGGTTAAATTAAAAGCTTATTCCAAAATAAATCAACCCCCCCACCCCACCTCTGTGTCATGGTTGAAAAAAATAATTCCAATGTGCCTGCACTTGTCATCTCAGGACAGTCCCTTATCTCAGCCCCTTTTCAGGTGTGACAACTTTTTATTTATTTTGTCAACCAGACGCATACATTAATTCAGGCTAGAAGAGTGCAGAACCAATGATAACTCGCCGAATGTCATGACACTTTTTGGTGTTTTATAACAGATGTCTATTTCCATTCCAAAAATGCGCCAGTGCACTGTTTGGATGCTGGAGTTGTTTTGGAGTTGACGAACATGCGCAGGTAGCCTACTTTTTTAAGTAATTTGTTTGACAATATGATGAAAACATCATGACTGGTTCTGTTCGTTAAAAGGTAATAATAAAAATAAAAAATACTTTCAATTACTATTAGATCCATAACAAATGGAGACCCCCGAACGGCACGGTGTAATTCACACTCTGTGTGTGTGTGTGTGTCTGTATGTCTGTACTTCTGTCTGTCTGTCTGTTTGTCTGTCTTTGTGTGTGTCTGCGTGTATCTGTGTCTTTGTCTGTGTGTGTGTGTCTGTCTGTCTGCCTGTCTCTGCCTGTCTGTCTGAGTGTGTGTACGGTACAGCGGGGTTAATTCCCCCTGAACACAGATGGCTCAGGCGTTCTAATCCTCTTTCTTATGAATCCCACCCCTCCTCCTCTCCTGCACCGTCGTGTCCTGGGGGATCACAATCAGTTAAATGGAGCAACAGCGGGAAGAGGACAACAATGCACCTGCTGTTATTTCGGGGGTCAGTAACGGAGGAAGATAACGGACGCATGCTGTGCAGACTGGGACATGGGACTGCTACTCCCTCATGCAACGATAGAAGATGCTGACCTGGAGTTTTACCGTTCCGTATCTGACCTGGAATTTTACCGTTCCGTATCTGAACTGGAGTTTTACCGTTCCGTATCTGAACTGGAGTTTACCGTTCCGTATCTGAACTGGAGTTTACCGTTCCGTATCTACGTCTGAGACGCTGCTTCTTCCAGTGAATTAAGACAGAGGGCAGAATGTAAGACAAATATACCTGTAAGGAGACTGTACACTTGGTTGATAAAAGCCCTACATCCTGCAGTGAGGAGTCAACTGGTTGAATCATCTGTTTCTGGTGACTGACCTGAGGAGTTCACTGGCTGAATCATCTATTTCTGGTAACTGACCTGAGGAGTTGACTGGCTGAATCATTTGTTTCTTGTGACTGACCTGAGGAGTTGACTGGCTGAATCATCTCATTCTGGTGACTGACCTGAGGAGTTGACTGGCTGAATCATCTCTTTCTGGTAACTGACCTGAGGAGTTGACTGGCTGAATCATTTGTTTCTTGTGACTGACCTGAGGAGTTGACTGGCTGAATCATCTCATTCTGGTAACTGACCTGAGGAGTTTGACTGGCTGAATAATTTGTTTTTGGTAACTGCCCTGAGGAGTTGATTGGCTGAATCATTTGTTACTGGTAACTGACCTGATGAGTTGACTGGCTGAATCATTTGTTTCTGGTAACTGACCTGATGAGTTGACTTGTTGAATCATCTGTTTCTGGTCACTGACCTGAGTTGACTTGTTGAATCATCTGTTTCTGGTAGCTGACCTGAGGAGTTGACTTGTTGAATCATCTGTTTCTGGTAACTGACCAGAGGAGTTGACTTGTTGAATCATCTGATTCTGGTCACTGACCAGAGGAAGTACTGGTGGGACTGAGGATGGGTTCTCTATGGTAAGCACAGGAGAAAAACTACAGTGTGTGTGTGTGTGTGTGTGTGTGTGTGTGTGTGTGTGTGTGTGTTTATTTGGCCTACAGCTCTAGTGGTGAGGTGGATTAGGATGTTTGTTCAGGTGAGTCACAGCTGCTTAGGAAGGGATGATGGTCAGAGAGGGAGGGAGGGAGGGAGGAGGGAGGAGGGAGGGAGGGAGGGTGGGGAGGACAGGAGAGGAGAGGAGAGGAGAGGAGAGGGAGGGAGAGGAGAGAGAGGAGAGGAGAGGAGAGGAGGAGATGGTTGAGGTGCAGCCAGAGTTGTGTGTCTGAACTCCCAGGAGAAACACTTCCTGTCTAGTTCCTGTCATCACAAGAAGTTGACAGGCTGTCATACTCAAGGGGCCCCGCCCACACACTCACGCACGCACACTCAAACACACACACACTCGTGCGCACACACACCACACCACACACACACACACACACACTCCAGTTTCACAGCTAGTGGAGAAGGTGTCTCAAAATTGCCAAGGCGGATCTGAAAAAAAAACCACAGGAAAGGAGAGGAGAGGAGAGGTTTTGATGTTGTTGTCAGACCAGTCCATCTCTGGCTGTGAGAGAAAGCGCCAACCTCTCTTACCAGCAGAGGGCTCTCTGGTTGCCTCTCCTTTAGTAATATCTAGAGGGCATGACAGAGAGAAAGAGAGCGAGAGAGAGAGACCGACCGACAGACAGACAGACAGACAGACAGTAGAGAGTATACAGACAGACAGGAGACAGAGAGAAGAGGAAAGAGAGTGTGAGAGAGAGAGAGAGAGGGGGAGAGGGGGAAGGGGGGTAGAGAGAGAGAGAGAGAGAGAGAGAGAGAGAGAGAGAGAGAGAGAAGAGAGAGAGAGAGAGAGAGAGAGAGAGAGAGAGAGAGAGAGAGAGAGAGAGAGAGAGAGACAGAGAGAGAGAGAGAGAGAGAGAGAGAGAGAGAGAGAGAGAGAGAGAGAGAGAGAGAGAGAGAGTGGGCAGAGAGAGAGAGAGAGTTCCTCTGGTATCAAACAGACAGTCTCACCTCCTGGTCTTCTGATGTCTGACACTTTATTCTCCACATCTCTAAGCTCATAAAGTACTTAATGTGCTGACTCAAATGCTCTGTTTGGTAAGATGTAAGTAGATGTAATTCTCTTATGGTGCTCTTTGTGTGTGAAGAGGGGAGTGCAGGCTGTGCCTACACTTCTCGAAGCTAATCCCTAACCTGTTTTCAAAATAGAGCCTTTCAGCTGGCAGCCACAGGGGTGGCCAAGCCTCCTCTTGAAGCGTTACTGGGTGTGCATGCTTTTGTTCCAGCCCTGCTCTAACCAACCCAATTCATCTAATCCAGGTCCAGATTCAGGTGTGTTGATTAGGATGGAACAGAATGGTAGCTCTCTATGGGAGAATCTCAAGTTACATACTCCTTGTGTCCTCTCTCCTCTCTCATTGCTGCCTTCTCAAAACCCATTCGAGGAGAAGGTCAGAGGGGAAGGACCTCTGTCTTTCTCATCCAATGGGTTTTGAGAAGGAGGCGAGGAGTATGCAATTGAGATTCTCCTCATGAGGAGGGTTGACCATCCCTATCCTAACCCCCTGATCCCTGACCCCTAACCCCGAAACCATCCCACGACACTCGTTAAAAAAAAGAGTGGTTCAGAAAAGTGAAAGTTGTATTTTGCTGCTTCACTGATGACCTGTAGATTCTCACTCATTACTGATTATAGTGGTCTCATAGATCAGTGGTTGGATTCCAACTGTGGCTGGCAAACAGGTGACGCAGTCATCCAGTTTTTGCGTAACCTAATGTAGTAAATATAATTTATTACATTTGTAAAGTGCTTTTCATTATATAAAAGATTAATCTCAAAATATAATATACATATAAAAATATGTATATATGACGGTATACGTACTGTGTATAACCATATCATGAAAGCGACAAAGTCTAGGAGGAAAGGTAGGCTAGGTAGAGAGATGAGTCTTAAGGCCTGCTTTAAAAGCCCCATCAGTCTGGCTGTAGTAGAAGTGAATAATGTTTCTGTAGGATGACCACGTCCTCTGTATCTGTGGTCTATTTCCTGTCTGATGCATCCCTCTAAGCTAGTCAGTCAACTCCCCTCTCTAACTAACCTGTTCTGTATGGAACTGAGTGTGTGTCTGTCTGTCTGTGTGTGTGTGTGTGTGTGTGTGTGTGTGTGTGTGTGTGTGTGTGTGTGTGTGTGTGTGTGTGTGTGTGTGTGTGTGTGTGTGTGTGTGTGCACGTGGACCCCCCTACCCCCACCCCCACCCCGTCAGATCTCAGCTGATTAAAGAGGGCTTTGCTTTCTATCCTTATCCTCCCTCTTCCCCTCCTCCCCTCTCCCCTCCTCCCCCTCTTCCTCTCCTCCCACTCCCCCCTCCACCCCCTCCTCCTCCTCCCTTCCAGGTCTGATTAGCTAGCAGCCATCTTACAGGAGTGGTGAGAACCTGTCCAAGCTAACGCTAACCACAGTGTGGACTAACAGCTAATGGTAGACACGGCTAGCTCAAACACTCTCACGCACAGATACTGGTATAGGTGAGACACAGACACTGGGACAGTGTGTGAGCCCAGACGTGGAGCAAGTTGAAGGAATTCCCCTCAGACTGCTTCTATCTGATTGGATCATGTTTCCTGACTACGTGAGGAATGTCTGGAAGTTAAGGGCTCCGGTGTGTAAAGGTGTGTGTGGTGGTTAGGTTCAGGTGCGAGGCCTATGGGTGTGAATGACTGTGTGTGTGACGTGTGTTTTTGATGGAAGATGACTGTAGAGTAGTTGATTGCGGAGTCTCAGATTCACTTGTTGGGTCCAACTATTGACTGACAGCTGACTAACAGTTGAATGTGCTGTAGTGAAACCTGTGAGACACCTGCTCGTCGAACATCGCATTCCAAAATCATGGGCATTAATATGGAGTTGGTCCCCCCTTTGTTGGTATAAATGCCTCCACTCTTCTGGGAAGGCTTTCCATTAGATCTTTGAACATTGCTGCGGGGACTTGCTTCCATTCAGCCACAAGAGCATTAGTGAGGTCGGGCACTGATGTTGAGCGATTAGGCCTGGCTCGCAGTTGGCGTTCCAATTCATCCCAAAGGTGTTCGATGGGGTTGAGGTCAGGGCTATGTGTATTTGTATTTGTATTTATTATGGATCTCCATTAGTTCCTGCCAAGGCAGCAGCTACTCTTCCTGGTGTCCGACAAAATTAAGGCAGTTATACATTTAAAAAACATTATAAAACATTCATAACAGATTCACAACATATTAAGTGTGTGCCCTCAGGCCCCTACTCTACTACCACGTATCTATAACGTGTGTGTATATTGCGTACGTTATCATGTGTTTGTATGCATGTGTCTATGTTTGTGTTGCTTCACAGTCCCCGCTGTTCCATAAGGTGTATTTTTATCTGTTTTTTTAAATCAAATTTTACTGTTTGCATGAGTTACTTGATGTGGAATAGAGTTCCATGTAGTCATGGCTATGTGAAGAGACCTCTGGTGGCATGTCTTGTGGGGTATGCATGTCAATACCTCTCGCAAATACAAGTAGTGATGAAGTCAATCTCTCCTCCACATTGAGGCAGGAGAGATTGACATGTATATTATTAATGTTAGCTTTTTTGTGTACATCCAAGGGCCAGCCGTGCTGCCCTGTTCTGAGCCAATTGCAATTTTCCTAAGTCCCTCTTTGTGGCATCTGACCACACGACTGAACAGTAGTCCAGGTGCGACAAAAGTAGGGCCTGTAGGACCTGCCTTGTTGATAGTGCTGTTAAGAATGCAGAGCTGCGCTTTATTATAGACAGACTTCTCCCCAACCTAGCTACTGTTATATCAATATGTTTTGACCATGACAGTTTACAATCCAGGGGTTACTCCAAGCAGTTTAGTCTCCTCAACGTGCTCAATTTCCACATTATTCATTAACGATTTAGTTGAGGTTTAGAGTTTAGTGAATGATTTGTCCCCAAATACAATGCTTTTAGTTTTAGAAATATTTAGGACTAACTTATTCCTTGCCACCCATTCTGAAATGAACTGCAGCTCTTTGTTAAGTGTTGCTGTTATTTCAGTCGCTGTGGTAGCTGATGTGTATAGATTTGAGTCATCTGCATACATAGACTCACTGGCTTTACTCAAAGCCAGTGGCATGTCATTAGTAAAGATTAATTAAGGGGCCTAGACAGCTACCCTGGGGAATTCCTTATTCTACCTGGATTAAGTTGGAGAGGCTTCCATTAAAGAACACCCTCTGTGTTCTGCTAGACAGGTAAGTCTTTATCCACAATATAGCAGGGGGTGTAAAGCCATAACACATACGTTTTTCCAGTAACAGACTATGATCGATAATGTGCAAAAGCCGCACTGAAGTCTAACAAAACAGCACCCACAATCTTTTTATCATAACTTTCTCTCAGCCAATCATCAGTCATTTGTGTAAGTGCTGTACTTGTTGAATGTCCTTCCCTATAAGCTGAAAGTCTGTTGTCAATTTGTTTACTGTAAAATAGCATTGTATCGGTCAAACACAATTTTTTCCAAAAAGTTTACTAAGGGTTGGTAACAGGCTGATTGGTCGGCTATTTGAGCCAGTAAAGAGGGCTTTACTATTCTTAGGTAGGGGAATAACTTTGCTTCCCTCCAGTCCTGAGGGCACACACTTTCTAGTAGGCTTAAATTGAAGAAACAGCAAATAGGAGTGGCAATATCGTCCGCTATTATCCTCAGTAATTTTCCATCCAAGTTGTCAGACCCCAGTGGCTTGTCATTTTTGATAGACAACAATCATTTTTTCAGCTCTTCCACACTTACTTTATGGAATTCATTAAAAATTAAAAAATCATTAAAGTAGTTGGCACTATCAGTGGGTTTTGTGATGAATGAGCCATCTGGTTCATTTTGCCCAAAATTTCATTTAAGGTGCTCCAAAGCTTTTTACTATCATTTTTCTAGTCATTTATATTTGTTTATTGTGTATTCTTCTTCTTTTTATTCAGTTTAGTCAATTTGCTATACGTTTGCCAATCGGTTGTACAGCCAGACCTATTTGCCATCTCTTTTGCCTCATCACTCTCAACCATACAATTGTTCAATTCCTCATCAATCCACAGGGATTTAACAGTCGTTTTTACAGTCATTTTCTTAATGGGTGCATGCTTATTAGTAACTGGGATAAGCAATTTCATAAATGTGTCAAGTGCAGCATCTGGTTGCTCGTCATTACGCACCCACGGACCAACAAATATTCTTTACATCAACAACATAGGAATCACTACAAAACGTGTTGTATGACCTCTTATACACTATATTAAGCCCAGCCTTTGGAACTTTTGTTTTCCTAGATATTGCTACTATATTGGGATCACTACATCCAATGGATTTGGATAGTGCTTTTAAACAAATTTCTGCAGCATTAGTAAAGATATGATCAATACATGTTGATGATTTTATTCCTGTGCTGTTTGTACAGTAAAGTATTTAGTCAGCCACCAATTGTGCAAGTTCTCCCACTTAAAAAGACGAGAGAGGCCTGTAATTTTCATCATAGGTACACGTCAACTATGACAGACTAATTGAGAAAAAAATCCAGAAAATCACATTGTAGGATTTTTAATGAATTTATTTGCAAATTATGGTGGAAAATAAGTATTTGGTCACCTACAAACAAGCAAGATTTCTGGCTCTCACAGACCTGTAACTTCTTCTTTAAGAGGCTCCTCTGTCCTCCACTCAGTTACCTGTATTAATGGCACCTGTTTGAACTTGTTATCAGTATAAAAGACACCTGTCCACAACCTCAAACAGTCACACTCCAAACTCCACTATGGCCAAGACCAAAGAGCTGTCAGGACACCAGAAACAAAATTGTAGACCTGCACCAGGCTGGGAAGACTGAATCTGCAAAAGGTAAGCAGCTTGGTTTGAAGAAATCAACTCTGGGAGCAATTATTAGGAAATGGAAGACATACAAGACCACTATTAATCTCCCTCGATCTGGGGCTCCATGCAAGATCTCACCCCGTGGGGTCAAAATGATCACAAGAACGGTGAGCAAAAATCCCAGAACCACACGGGGGACCAGTGAATGACCTGCAGAGAGCTGGGACCAAAGTAACAAAGCCTACCATCAGTAACACACTACGCCGCCAGGGACTCAAATCCTGCAGTGCCAGGCGTGTCCCCCTGCTTAAGCCAGTACATGTCCAGGCCCGTCTGAAGTTTGCTAGAGTGCATTTGGATGATCCAGAAGAAGATTGGGAGAATGTCATATGGTCAGATGAAACCAAATATAACTTTTTTGGTAAAAACTAAACTCAGTCGTGTTTGGAGGACAAAAAATGCTGAGTTGCATCCAAAGAACACCACACCTACTGTGAAGCATGGGGGGTGGAAACATCATGCTTTGGGGCTGTTTTTCTTCAAAGGGACCAGGACGACTGATCCGTGTAAAGGGAGAGAATGAATGGGGCCATGTATCGTGAGATTTTGAGTGAAAACCTCCTTCCATCAGCAAGGGCATTGAAGATGAAACGTGGCTGGGTCTTTCAGCATGACAATGATCCCAAACACACCGCCCGGGCAACGAGGAGTGGCTTCGTAAGAAGCATTTCAAGGTCCTGGAGTGGCCTAGCCAGTCTCCAGATCTCAACCCCATAGAAAATCTTTGGAGGGAGTTGAAGTCCTTGTTGCTCAGCGGCAGCCCCAAAACATAATTGCTCTAGAGGAGATTTGCATGGAGGAATGGGCCAAAAATTCCAGCAACAGTGTGTGAAAACCTTGTGAAGACTTACAGAAAACGTTTGACCTGTGTCATTGCCAACAAAGGGTATATAACAAAGTATTGAGAAACTTTTGTTAGTGACCAAATACTTATTTTCCACCATAATTTGCTAATAAATTCATTAAAAATCCTACAATGTGATTTGCTGGATTTTTTTTTCTCATTTTCTCTGTCATAGTTGACATGTACCTATTATGAAAATTACAGCTATGGAGATTGCATGGCTGTGTGCTCGATTTTATACACCTGTCAGCAACGGGTGTGGCTAGAATAGCCAAATACACTAAGTTGAAAGGGTGTCCACATACTTGGCCATGTAGTGTAGTTGTCATGTTCTGTCAGGTCACTGAATATAGAGCAACGGACACGTTTTAGAACACGTCTTCCTAAAGTCACAGTTCATGCCTGAGAGGAAGGGAAGGGTGTCAATGCAACTCAATATAGGCACAAGGGAACAACTTGCTAGAATATCATATTTGCATATAATGTGGAGTCTGTGATGGTGGAGAGTGTGTGTGAAAATAATAATAATTTTAAAAATATACAGTGGGGAGAACAAGTATTTGATACACTGCCAATTTTGCAGGTTTTCCTACTTACAAAGCATGTAGAGGTCTGTAATTTTTATCATAGGCACACTTCAACTGTGAGAGACGGAATCTAAAACAAAAATCCAGAAAATCACATTGTATGATTTTTAAGTAATTAATTTGCATTTTATTGCATGACATAAGTATTTGATACATCGGAAAAGCAGTACTTAATAATAATTACAGAGATCATACGTTTCCTGTAGGTCTTGACCAGGTTTGCACACACTGCAGCAGGGATTTTTGGCCCACTCCTCCATACAGACCTTCTCCAGATCCTTCAGGTTTCGGGGTTGTCGCTGGGCAATACGGACTTTCAGCTCCCCTCCAAAGATTTTCTATTGGGTTCAGGTCTGGAGACTGGCTAGGCCACTCCAGGACCTTGAGATGCTTCTTACGGAGCCACTCCTTAGTTGCCCTGGCTGTGTGTTTCGAGTCGTTGTCATGCTGGAAGACCCAGCCCACGACCCATCTTCAATGCTCTTACTGAGGGAAGGAGGTTGTTGGCCAAGATCTCGCGATACATGGCCCCATCCATCCTCCCCTCAATACGGTGCAGTCGTCCTGTCCCCTTTTCAGAAAAGCATCCCCAAAGAATGATGTTTCCCACCTCCATGCTTCACGGTTAGGATGGTGTTATTGGGGTTGTACTCATCCTTCTTCTTCCTCCAAACAGCGAGTGGAGTTTAGACCAAAAAGCTCTATTTTTGTCTCATCAGACCACATGACCTTCTCCCATTCCTCCTCTGGATCATCCAGATGGTCATTGGCAAACTTCAGACGGGCCTGGACATGCGCTGGCTTGAGCAGGGGACCTTGCGTGCGCTGCAGGATTTTAATCCATGACGGCGTAGTGTGTTACTAATGGTTTTCTTTGAGACTGTGGTCCCAGCTCTCTTCAGATCATTGACCAGGTCCTGCCGTGTAGTTCTGGGCTGATCCTCACCCTTCCTCATGATCATTGATGCCCCACGAGGTGAGATCTTGCATGGAGCCCCAGACCGAGGGTGATTGACCGTCATCTTGAACTTCTTCCATTTTCTAATAATTGCGCCAACAGTTGTTGCCTTCTCACCAAGCTGCTTGCCTATTGTCCTGTAGCCCATCCCAGCCTTGTGCAGGTCTACAATTGTATCCCTGATGTCCTTACACAGCTCTCTGGTCTTGGCCATTGTGGAGGGGGTTGGAGTCTGTTTGATTGAGTGTGTGGACAGGTGTCTTTTATACAGGTAACGAGTTCAAACAGGTGCAGTTAATACAGGTAATGAGTGGAGAACAGGAGGGCTTCTTAAAGAAAAACTAACAGGTCTGTAGAGCTGGAATTCTTACTGGTTGGTAGGTGATCAAATACTTATGTCATGCAATAAAATGCAAATTAATTACTTAAAAATCATACAATGTGATTTTCTGGATTTTTGTTTTAGATTCTGTCTCTCACAGTTGAAGTGTACCTATGATAAAAATTACAGACCTCTACATGCTTTGTAAGTAGGAAAACCTGCAAGATCGGCAGTGTATCAAATACTTGTTCTCCGCACTGTATATACAGAACAAGTATTTGATACACAAGTCGCTTTGGATAAGAGCGTCTGCTAAATGACGTAAATGTAAATGTAATCTGTGTGTGTGTGTGTGTGTGTGTGTGTGTGTGTGTGTGTGTGTGTGTGTGTGTGTGTGTGTGTGTACTGGAATTTCCCAGGTCCCCATAAGGACAAAGGCTATGTTAGGCTCATGGGTTAGATATAGGGTTAGGGTTACAATTAGGATGAGGGTTACATTTAGGGTTAGATATAGGGTTAGGGTTACAATTAGGATGAGGGTTACATTTAGGGTTAGTGGTTAAGTTTAGGGTTGGTGGTTAAGTTTAGGGTTAAGGTTAGGATTGGGGCTAGGTTAAAACAGCAGAATCTTTCACTTTAGATGTATTTCAATAGGATGTTTTTTTTTGGCCACAGTTAACAGATGTATTAAGTACATGCAGCGCATGTTGAATTCAAACCTACAACTCTGGTGATGCCATCAGTGTTCTCCAACCCACTCAGCCATCTGGTGACGCCAGCACTGTGCTCCAACCCAGTCAACCATCTGGTGGTGCCAGCACCGTGCTCCAACCCACTCAGCCATCTGGTGGTGCCAGCACCGTGCTCCAACCCACTCAGCCATCTGGTGGTGCCAGCACCGTGCTCCAACCCAGTCAACCATCTGGTGGTGCCAGCACCGTGCTCCAACCCACTCAGCCATCTGGTGGTGCCAGCACCGTGCTCCAACCCACTCAGCCATCTGGTGGTGCCAGCACCGTGCTCCAACCCAGTCAACCATCTGGTGGTGCCAGCACCGTGCTCCAACCCACTCAGCCAGCTGGTGGTGCCAGCACCGTGCTCCAACCCACTCAACCATCTGCTCTATCAGACTGTCTGGCATTGTTTCTGCCCAGCCTGTAGCTAATGTAATCTCAATGCATTAGTCTCAATCAGGGGTAGGATTGCAAAAGGCCATGTAATTACCAATGCTTGGGGTCAATTTGAGTTAAAGACAGTCAATTCAGGAAAGAGATTTGTATCAAAAAAAAAAAAAAAAAAGGAAAACCTTTGAAAATAAAAAATGATTATATTTTTCAGTTTGTTAAGAATTAATTGAGTATATATGCCCCCTTTCCAATTATTGGTAATTACAATAGGCTAACTAGTAATTTTGGAAATCTATGGAAATGTTTATAATGTTATATGGCTACTAGAATTAATTGGTAGAATGTTATGTGTTCGTGAGTGTGTGCGTGTTTGACACAGGGCTTACGTAATGTGTCATGGTCAGGTTGTCCAGCAGCAGGGATGATCTCAGCATTGCGACCGTTTAAAGTCTGTCCCAAATAGGATTGTCAGACCAACAGAAACACTACTCTAAACATAGTCTGGACTGTCATACCTCTTTACCTTGTAACCTTTCAGCTAACATTACACGCGTGTGTGTTGGTCGGTGCGTTATACAATAGAGTACAAAACATTAAGAACACCTTCCTAATATTGAGTTGCAGCCCATTTTGCCCTCAGAACAGCCTCAATTCGTTGGGGGCATGAACTCTACAAGGTGTCGGCGTTCCACAGGGATGCTGGCCCATGTTGACTCAATGCTTCCCACAGTTGTGTCAAGTTGGCTGGATGTCCTTTGGGTGTTGGACCATTGTTGATACACGGGAGATTGTTGAGCGTGAAAGACCCAGCAGCGTTGCAGTTCTTAACACAAACCGGTGCGTCTGGCACCTACTACCATACCTGTTCACTTAAATATTTTGTCTTGCTCATTCACCATCTGAATGGCACACATACACAATCCATGTCTCAGTTGTCTCAAGGTTAAAAATCCTTCTTTAACCTGTCTCCTCCCCTTCATCTACACTGATTTGTAGTGGATTTAACAAGTCAATAAGGGATCATAGCTTTCACCTGGTCAGTCTATGTCACGGAAAGAGCTGGTGTTCATAATGTTTTGTCCACTCAGTGTATGTTTCTGTGGTCCTTTCATGTGTTAAATGATTATAGGATTCTGTGATCGTAAAAGAGGTTGGTCTCATGGTGCATCAATAAGTTATAAAGTATTAAAGTATTGGCCAGTCTCTGTTGTTCTAATGTTCCACAATTCTGTACATATGTTCATAATATCATGACTTGATAAATCAACACATTAACAATCATCTAGTCTGAATAACCCAGTCACAGTCATGAGTATAGGACAGGTTATAAGCTGAATGTAGGTTTCATATCTGCCAAAAAGAAAAGCCAAGCAGCTGACAAGGTCCTGCTCTGTGCCAGATGGGTCCAGCTGGGTCCAGCTTATTTACATGGAGGATATGGTCATTCTGGTTTTTGATTTCTAACGATGATGAGACAGCCTATAGGGAGGAGGTCAGAGACCTGGCAGTATAGTGCCAGGATAACAACCTTTCCCTCAATGTCAGCAAGGCACATGAGCTGATCGTGGACTACAGGAAACGAAGGGCCGAGCATGTTCCCATTCACATTGATGGGGCTGTAGTGGAGCGGGTCGAGAGCTTCCAGTTCCCCGGTGTCCACATCACTAGGGATCTATCATGGTCCAAACACACCAACACAGTCGTGAAGAGGGCACGACAATGCCTCCTCCCCCTCAGCAGGTTGGACAAGATCTGGCATGGGCCCTCAGATCCTCAAAAGTTCTACAGCTGCACCATTGAGGTCGTCTGTACTGGCTGCATCACCGCCTGGTATGGCAACTGCTTGGCATCCGACAGCAAGGCGCTACAGAGGATAGTACCTTGCTCCGTACATCACCAGTACATCAATGTGGCGAGCTCCATGCCATCCAGGACTTCTATACCAGGCGGTGTCAGAGGAAGACCCTAAACATTTTCAAAGATTCCAGCCACCCAAATCATAGACTGTTCTCTCGGCTACCGCACAGCCAGTGGTACCAGAGCGCCAAGTCTGGGACCAAAGAGCTCTGAACAGCTTCTACCCCTAAGCCATAAGACTGCTGAACATCGTCGTCTGTGATCAGGCCTACCACCGTTGTGTCATGGGCAAACTTAATGATGGTGTTGGAGTCGTGCGCAGCCATGCAGTCGTGGGTAACAGGGAGTACAGGAGGGGACTAAGCACACACCCTGAGGTGCCCCTGTGTTGAGGGTCAGCGAGCGGATTGATTGTGTTGATGTGAGCCATGACTAACCTTTCAAAGCATTTCATGGCTACAAATGTGAGTGCTACGGGCGGTAGTCATTTAGACAGGTTACCTTGGCGTTTCTTAGGCACAGGGGGACCAAGGTGGTCTGTGTGTGTTAAGTGTGTGTTATGTGTTAACAGTGTGTGTGTTATGTGTTAACAGTGTGTGTGTGTGTTATGTGGTAACAGTGTGTGTGTGTGTTCTCTCTAGGTGTATGTGAGAGGGCAGCATGCAGTCGGCTCCAGCAGGTTTGTGGGACCCCCATGGACCCCAGTCTAAAGATGTCTCCTCTCTCCCCGTACGTACACCCTCCGCCTATCGCCTCTCCCATGTAATCGCCGCACCACCGGCTAAGAGAATCACCTTCTACAAGAGCGGCGACGCTAAGTTTGCGGGAGTGAGGATGGCGATCCACAAACGCAGCTTCAAATGCTTCGACGCACTACTGGACGACTGTCGCAGAGGTCAGAATACACACACACACACACAAACACTTCCCTCGTACCCCTGCACATCCACTCAGTACTGGTACCACGTCTATATAGCCATGTTATCGTTACTCATGGTGTATTCAATCAATTAAATTAATTTATAAAGCCCTTTTTACATCAGCAGATGTCACAAAGTGCTATACAGAAACCCAGCCTAAAACCCCAAACAGCAAGCAATGCAGATGTAGAAGCACGGTGGCTAGGAAAAGGAAAGAGAGAGAGAGAGAGAGAGAGAGAGAGAGAGAGAGAGAGAAGAGAGAGAGAGAGAGAGAGAGAAGGGAGGAGAGAAAAGTTAGCACGTCCGGTGAACAGGTCAGGGTTCCATAGCCGCAGGCAGAACAGTGGAAACTGGAGCAGCAGCACGACCAGGTGGACTGGGGACAGCCAGGAGTCATCAGGCCAGGTAGTCCTGAGGCATGGTCCTAGGGCTCAGGTCCTCTGGGAGGAGGGAGAGAGAGAGAATTAGAGGGAGCATACTTAAATTCACACAGGACACCAGATAAGACAGGAGAATTACACCAGATATAACAGACTGACCCTAGCCACCCGGAACATAGACTATTGCAGCATAGATACTGGAGGCTGAGACGGGGGGGTCGGGGTACAGCGTGGCCCCGTCCGACGATACCCCCGGACAGGGCCAACCAGGCAGGATATAACCCCACCCACTTTGCCAGAGCACAGCCCCCACACCACTAGAGGGATATCAACAGACCACCAACTTACTACCCTGAGACAAGGCTGAGTATAGAACACAAAGATCTCCTCCACCGCACAAGCCCGAGAGGACAGGAAGATCACGTCTGTGACTCAACCCACTCATGTGACAGCCCCTGTCATAGAGTCAGAGGATCCCAGTGGAGAGATTTACTCCTGTTATTACAGTTTTTTACAATCACTTTGGCACTATTTTCAGAACCTTGACGTCATTTTTCAAAACTCTAGACACAAAACTCACAACCAATGATCAAAATGCACATTTTTCAAAACTCTAACACTTTTTTCAATTGCTTGGATACAATACACATAAAACTAAGATCATTTGTTCATTTAACAAAAATCACCTGTTCAATATGACACAACTTAACATCAAAGTACTACCATTTCAAAAGGCAATTCACACATTACATTTCAGATGAGTGTCTATTCATTTCATTACAATTATCCAACTATCAATTGATACAACTGCTCAAAATGATAAGTAACTGTTGCATTACTCTTAATGCATAGTTGTATGGAAACAGACAAACAATATTCCATGTTTAGATCATGAAAGTTTCAAAGTAATTGAGATTCATTGTCACCAATTAGCGTGGAGCATGAACCAATTAGACTACATTATCTATGGATGTAATATTTCATCATCATTCTTTATCAGACACCGTTTCTATGGTCCCCTTGTAACCTTCCTTGATGAGCTCGATCAGGTCAGTAGAGCTGATGGCGTGACCTATGTCATTGCTTGGGATAATGTCAGGTTCCACCATGCTCATATGGTGCAAGCATGGTTTTCAGGCCCATGCACAATTTACCACCCTGGATTTACCCCCATACTCTCATCCTTAACCCGATTGGAGAATTTTTTCTCCCACATGGAGATGGAAGGTTTATGATAGGCACCCTCATGAACAAGTCACTCTTCTCCAGGCCATGGATGACGCATGCAATGACATCACGGCAGACCAGTGTCAGGCCTGGATTCGCCATGCCCAAAGGTTTTTTCCAAGATGTTTGGCTAATGAAAACATCCATTGTGATGTGGATGAGAACCTGTGGCGAAATCCACAAGACAGAGGATGAAAATGTAGAAGTACAGTAATCACTCCTATGTTTTGCTTTTTCAATACAAGCAAGCAAGTTGAGGAACACTGCATTTGATGTTTTACAGTACTGTATTGTTTTTCATCAATATATTTCAGATTTTGTTCAATGATTTCACTCTGTCTGTAGTATTCTCTCTACTACTGCAGTACTTTTTACCAGGGATATATTTACATGTAGTACCATAATGAAACATGTATCACCTATTTTGTACTACAATATTTAATGATTGTACAAACAATGACACAATGAAACTATCGTTTGCTTGTGTGTGAGGTGATCTAAATTAACGTTTCATTTGGTATTTCACAATAAATGTGTTTTTGAACCAATGATTGTGCAAGTGCAAGATTTCTTTAAAGATATGAATGCACAATGCAATGTTTTGAACATTGGACAGCCTGTGTTACAAGTAATGACCGTTTGAGTTTTGTGTCTAGAGTTTTGAAAAATGACGTCAAGGTTCTGAAATTAGTGCCAAAGTGATTGTAAAAAACTGTATTTTCTCTGTGTTGTTGGGAAGGGCACATTACTAAGCATTTCACTGTTAGTCTACACCTGTTGTTTTTCCAAGCCTGTGACAAATACAATTTCATTTCATTGATTTGATTTGACACATACACAGTACACGCACACACACACATTCAACTCTTCATGTGGTCAGAAACGTGAACGTATATCTCTGTATTAGTGTATCTGAACTTTTCCTTTTTTATATCTGTGTGTGTGTGTGTGTGTGTGTGTGTGTGTGTGCGTGCGTGTGTGCATGTGTGCGTGTGTGTGTGTGTGTGTGTGTGTGTGTGTGTGCGTGTATACGTGTGTGTGTGTGCGTGTGTGTGTGTGTGTGTGTGTGTGTGTGTGTGTGTGCGTGCGTGTGTGCTGTGCGTGTGTGCGTGTGTGCGTGTGTGTGTGTGTGTGTGTGTGTGTGTGTGTGTGTGCGTGTTTGTGTGCCTGTGTGCGAATGTGTGTGTGTGCGTGTGTGCGTGCGTGTGCGTGTGCACGCGTGTGTGTGTGCGCACGCGTGCGTGTGCTTGTGCGTGTGCGTGTGTGTGTGTGTGTGTGTGTTTGTGTGTGTATAGGTTTCCCTGCCGTTTGGGGTGCGTACAGTCACAACCCCAAGAGGAATCCACAATATTAAACATCTAGAGCAGCTGGAGGATGGGGGGTGTTACCTCTGCTCTGACAGACGGCAGGCTAAACCAATCAACATGGAGCTGGCTGGCAAACGTCCTGCCCTCTGGCACCACAACAGGTGAGTGTCTGTGTGTATATAATTGTGTAAATAGGATGTGTGTATGTCTATGGTGTCTGTGTATGATGTTTATCATTTGTATGTATATATGTGGTGTGTGTGTGTGTGTATTCATGGGTGTGTGTGTGTATTCATGCTATGTGTGTGTGTGTGTGTGTGTTCATGGTGTGTGTGTTTGTTCATGGTGTGTGTGTGTGTGTGTGTGTGTGTTCATGGTGTTTGTGTGTGTTCATGGTGTGTGTGTGTTCATGGTGTGTGTGTGTGTGCTCATGGTGTGTGTGTGTGTTCATGGTGTGTGTGTGTGTTCATGGTGTGTGTGTGTGTGTGTGTTTATGGTGTGTGTGTGTGTGTGTGTGTGTTCATGGTGTGTGTGTGTGTTCATGGTGTGTGTGTGTTCATGGCGTGTGTGTGTGTTCATGGTGTGTGTGTGTGTTCATGGTGTGTGTGTGTGTTCATGGTGTGTGTGTGTGTTCATGGTGTGTGTCCCACTACAGTCGCAGAGTACCACAGCGACCTAGCAGAAGACCCTCCTCCTCTCACTGCTCCGAGCCACACCCCAATGCGGCAGCGACGCATCCTATTGGTCAGGAACAGCGACCCTGCAGTGAGGAGGAGTGTGGTTCTGAGTCGGCGCTCGGCCCGAGCCTCCCGAAAGTGTTTCTGGAGGACATCTCGGAACTGATGCAGTGTCACGTCAGAAATTATATACACTAGAGGGACACAAGGTACGTCTGGAAGAGGGGGAGTTAGGGCTGGGAGGGGGAGGTAGGCTGGGAGGGGGAGGTAGGGATGGGAGGGGGGAGGTAGGTAGGGCTGGGAGGGGAGGTAGGGCTTGGAGGGGGAGGTAGGGCTGGGATGGGGAGGTAGGGCTGGGAGGGGAGGTAGGGCTGGGAGGGGGGGAGGTAGGATGGGAGGAGGTAGGGCTGGGGGGGAGGTTAGGGATGGGAGGGGGGAGGTAGGTAGGGGCTGGGGGGGAGATAGGGCTGGGATGGAGGTAGGGCTGGGAGGGAGGTAGGGCTGGGAGGGGGAGGTAGGGATGGGAGGGAGGTAGGGCTGGGAGGGGAGGTTAGGGATGGGAGGGGGGAGGTAGGGTAGGGCTGGGAGGGGGAGATAGGGGCTGGGAGTGGGAGGTAGGGATGGGAGTGGGAGGTAGGGATGGGGGGGAGGTAGGGCTGGGGGGGAGGTAGGGATGGGGGGGGAGGTAGGTAGGGCTGGGAGGGGGAGGTAGGGATGAGTGGGAGGTAGGGATGGGAGGGGAGGTAGGGCTGGGAGGGGGAGGTGGATGGGAGGGGAGGTAGGTAGGGCTGGGAGGAGGTAGGGCTGGGAGGGGAGGTAGGTAGGGCTGGGAGGGGGAGGTAGGGCTTGGAGGGGAGGTAGGGCTGGGAGGGGGAGGTAGGGCTGGGAGGGGGGAGGTAGGGATGGGAGGAGGTAGGTAGGGCTGGGAGGGGGAGGTAGGGATGGGAGGGGGAGGTAGGGCTGGGAGGGGGAGGTAGGGATGGGAGGGGGAGATAGGGCTGGGAGTGGGAGGTAGGGATGGGAGGGGGAGGTAGGCTGGGAGGGGGAGGTAGAGTAGGGCTGGGAGGGGGAGGTAGGACTTGGGGAGGTAGGGCTTGGAGGGGGGAGGTAGGGCTGGGAGGGGGAGGTAGGGCTGGGAGAGGGAGGTAGGGCTGGGAGGGGAGGTTAGGGATGGGAGGGGGGAGGTAGGGCTGGGAGGAGGTAGGGATGGGAGGGAGGTAGGGATGGGAGGGGGTAGGTAGGTAGGGCTGGGAGGGGGAGGTAGGGCTGGGAGTGGGAGGTAGGGCTGGGAGGGGAGGTAGGGCTGGGAGGGGGAGGTAGGGCTGGGAGGGGGAGGTAGGGCTGGGAGGGGGAGGTAGTGCTGGGAGGGGGAGGTAGGGCTGGGAGGGGGAGGTAGTGCTGGGAGGTCTGTGTGTTGTGTCTTGGGGAGGGCGTGGGGGGAAGTTGTGTGTGTGTAGATTGACAGTGTCCAGTTGTGTTGGTGTATGTGCACTAACGTGTGTGTGTGTGTGCCTGTGTGTGTGTGCCTGTGTGTGTGTGTGTGTGCCTGTGTGTGTGTGTGTGCCTGTGTGTGTGTGTGTGCCTGTGTGTGCCTGTGTGTGTGTGTGTGCCTGTGTGTGTGTGTGTGCCTGTGTGTGCCTGTGTGTGTGTGTGTGTGTGTGTGTGTGTGTGTAGATTGACAATGCACAGAGCCTGATGACGTGTCCCGATGTGTTGGTGTGTGGGTCGAGAGCCCCTTCAGACCTCTACTGCTGGAATTTGTAACCAAGCGCTCTGAGGAGAAACTACCTGGACTGGGAACGCGGTTAGTATACTGGATCTATTATATTATACTGTATTCTGTTGTGTTATTTTGATTGGTTTATTGATTGATTGACACAGGTCACCTGGCAATGGGGTCCAGTCTCCGGTACGAGCACGGTCACCTGGTAACGGTCAGGGAGCTTCGTTCACGGTCTAGTGTCTTTAGCGACGGACACGACAGCAAGAAGAACGGTGAGGTCATGATGATGTGTGTGTCTGTGAGCAGTAGTGTGTATCTGTGAGCGGTAGTGTGTGTCTTGTGTGTCTTTGAGCAGTAGTGTGTGTCTGTGAGCGGTAGTGTTTGTCTGTGAGCGGTAGTGTGTGTCTGTGAGCAGTAGTGTGTATCTGTGAGCGATAGTGTGAGTCTGTGAGCGGTAGTGTGTGACTTGTGTGTCTGTGAGCGGTAGTGTGTGTCTGTGAGTGGTAGTGTGTGTCTGTGAGCGGTAGTGTGTGTCTGTGAGTGGTAGTGTGTGACTTGTGTGTCTGTGAGCGGTAGTGTGTGTCTGTGAGCGGTAGTGTGTGTCTTGTGTGTCTATGAGCGGTAGTGTGTGTCTGTGAGCGGTAGTGTGTGTTACTATTGAATTTCCAGTGAACATTGTGACTAATCTTTCCAATCTGTTTTGTCTCTCTCTCTCTCTCTCTCTCTCTCTCTCTCTCTCTCTCTCTCTCTCTCTCTCTCTCTCTCTCTCTCTCTCTCTCCTGGTAGTGAACTTTGGTCTGGAGACTAAGAAGAGCATCATCCATCCTCGCTCAGACTCTTCCAACCGCTCCACCCGTTTCTCTCTCTCCTCTGACAAGTCCTACCCTAACGGCCTCAGCACCTGTCCCCACTCCCACGGCGGCAAGGAGGCGGTGCTTAATGATGACATAGAGAAGCGGGTGCTGGTGAACAAAGATGGCAGCCTGTCTGTGGAGATGAGGGTGCGCTTTCGTCTCCACAACGATGAGACGCTCCAGTGGTCCACGGAGATTAAGAAGTCTCCCTCTGACTCTCTGACCAATGAGAGGGAAGCCCAGCCCCGCTACCTACAGGTACACTTTGATATGCCTTTTTGTGTTTAGTTGTTTTATATTACTCTAATTTTGTGATATATATATTTTTGTTTTTGTTCAGTAAGCTGCTGTGTGTATGAAATGTGCTTTACAAATAAGATGTATTGTTCTCGTTGTTTCCTGCAGCAAGGCCAATCAGAAAGCTGCTCAGACCCTGACTCCGCCTCCTGTGTTGCTGAAGCTGCCGACTACGCCCCCAAGCCTCCCACAGCCCTCCCTGGAGGAGCCACAGCCACACTGTGCCTGCTGCTTCCAGAGACAGGACCCGAGTATGACCTCTGGGAGAACCCCGCCCACATCCAGACCTCTAAGCACTCCCACTCCAGGGTTAGACACACCCACTCCTCTAGCTCCTCCTCCTCCTGCCGCTCCAGCAAGTTGGTGAGGAGGCGGGCGACCCACAGGCAGTGCTCAGAGCCCGGAAGGGTTGTCCAGGAGTGCTGCGTCAGGGAGGAGGTACAGCAACGGTGGAGGTGGAGAGGGATGGAGGGATGGTGGAGGTGTGTACAGTCAGCCGCAGCTGCAGCCGAGCGAGCTTAACCTGAGTGCCCAGACAACCAGGGGGAGGAGCGTCCTCTGTCTAGCTCCTCCCGTGTCCTCCAGGCACTTCAGGAAGATGTGGTTGACCACCCTCCCAGTGTCTCACGCTGTTGCCATAGCAACGACCCCCCACAAGCCCTCCCCTTGACCCCACAACCTCCCAGCCGTGTGTCTACTTCCTCCAGGAGCAGGAAACACACCCCACAGGGAAAGGAGGTGGGAGAGAGGGAAGAGAAAAGGCGTGACATGGGTGAGGAGAGGGGGAGCAGAGCCTCCTCCCGGCCTTCTAGTAACTCATGCTCCTGCCGCGGTGGAGAAGTCATCCCTAAGGCCGACAAGGAGAGAGAGTGGACAGCTCGTGGTCGAAGGCCAGCCAAGCCTCCCATGGATCCAGATCCTCCCACAGATCCTCCCATAGATCCAGATCTCCCTCCAACAGAATCAGGACCCCTGTGGCTCCAGAGGAGGGAGATGATGAAGCTGAGGAGGGGGAGGAGAGGGCAGTCAGCGTTATGTCCACTCTCACCGGCCTCTCCGGTGGCTCGGGGTCCATTGGGTCTTTGGGGTCTATGGGGTCCAGTGTATGTCCTCACTGTCGGGGGTGTGACCAAGGGTACAGCCCTGCATCCTGCCCCTCACAGAAGTCACATAGGTCAAAGCGATCAAAATGTGAGGAGGAGGTGGAGGAAGAGGAGGAGGAGGAAGAGGAGGAGGAGAGGTCAGGGAGCGGACTCTTAGGTGGCTCAGATGAGTGTGGTTTTTCTCAGAGGACCATCAGGTCCAACTGTACCCACTACTACCAAGAGGGCCGAGCAGCCAGCAAGATGTCACACCTGTCTCTGCTCGAGGAGGGGGAGGAAACAGGGAAGGAGGGAGATGTGGAGGGGGGAGAGAAAGAGGAGAGAGCAGCCAGCGCCCTCTCAGCCAAATCCTTCTCTTCAGTCAAGGGCAGGAACTCCAGAACCTCCCATAAGTCTAAGGCCTCAGAATCCCTTGCAGATATGGAGGAAGAGATGGAGGGAGAGATGGAGGGAGAGATGGAGGGAGAGATGGAGGGAGAGATGGAGGGAGAGATGGAGGAAGAGATGGAGGGAGAGATGGAGGAAGAGATGGAGGGAGAGATGGAGGGAGAGATGGAGGAAGAGGGAGAAGTGAAAGAGGGAAAGGTGGAAGAGGGAGGAGAGCAGAGAGCAGCAAGCATTATGTCAGCTAAATCTAGTCTCTCAGCCAAGTCCAGCAGGTCTCATAAGTCTACCTGTAGCAAAGCAGATGGGTCCACCAAAGCTTCAGAGAGGGCATCATCTCCCAGATCAGAACCAGAAGTTGCTGAGGATACAGGAGCAGCAGAGACAGAGGAGAGAGGAGCCAGTGCCATGTCAGCTAAAAGCAACGCTTCAGCAAAGTCCAGCAGATCCCATAAGTCTACCCGCAGTCATAATGTTAGGGCTGCTTCTGCGAACTCTGAAACACCTGAAGTCCCTATTATTGAGACAACGGGTGAAGGTGAAGAGGCAGAAGAGGGAGAGGAAACAGACGAGAGGGCAGAGAGCTCCATGTCAGCTAAATCAAGCCACTCAGCCAAGTCCCGTAGGTCCTGTCAGTCTACCTGCAGCAAAGCAGAACAGGCCCCTTCCCCCAACTCACCAGAGGTAGCAGCTACTGAACCTGAACCTGCTGAAGATGATGAGAGAGAAGCAAGCGCCATGTCAGCTAAAACTAGGGCTTCTATCAAGTCCAGCAGGACGCATAAGTCTGCCTGTAAGGCTACCTCTCCAAAGCCAGCCGCTTGTGAAACTCCAGTCAACGATCAAGCAGAGAAAACAGAGGAAGAGAAGACTGTGTCAGCTTCTGTCAGGTCCAGCAGGTCCCACAAGTCCACCTGCAGTAGGAGTGTTAGGGCTGAGAGGCCTGTTGCTAAAGAGTTCCCTGCTACTACGACGACAGGGGGAGATGAAAACGGATCGGCTGCTGCTGCCGGAGACACAGAGGAGAGACCAGCGAGTGCCATGTTGGATAACAATGACGCCTCAGTGAAATCTAGCAGATCTCATAAGTCTACCTACAGCAAGGCAGAACGGGCCCCTTCCTCCAATTCACCAGTGGTACCAGCTTCTGAGCCTGCTGTAGATGCTGAGGGAGAGGAGAGAGCAGCAAGCGTCATGTCAGCTAAAACTACGGCTTCAGCAAAGTCCAGCAGGTCCCACAAGTCCACCTGCAGTAGGAGTGTTAGGGCTGAGACTCCAGGGACTAAAGACATCCCTGTTATTACGACGACAGGGGGAGATGAGACGGTTGACGATACAACTGCTGCTGGAGACACAGAGGAGAGACCAGCGAGCGCCATCTCAGCTAAAACCATTGCTTCAGTCAAGTCCAGGAGGTCTCATAAATCTACCTGCAGCAGGAGGGCTGAGACTCCAAGCTCCCGACCAGCCGATGTCCCTGTTATCGAAACAACAGGAGGAGACGAGGTCGGAGAGGAGAAGGAGAGAGCAGCCAGTCTCATGACAGCTAAATCTAACGCTTCAGCAAAGTCCCGCAGGTCTAACAGGCCTGGAAGTAGTAGAGCTCAAGATGTTCCTGCTATCGAGACGACAGGTGAGGAAGAAGAGGGAGACAAAGAGGAAGAGGAAACTGAGAGACCAGCGAGCGCCATGTCAGCTAAATCCACCGCCTCTGTCATGTCCACCAGATCTCATAAGTCTACTAGTAGTAGGAGGGCTGGAACTCCAGCTTCAGAACAAGCTGATATTGTTGAGACCACCGGAGGAGAGGGGACAGAGAGACCAGCGAGTGCCATGTCGACTAAATCTAATGGTTCAGCAAAGTCCAGCAGCTCTCACAAGTCCACCTGTAATGGAAGTACTGGAGCGGTCTCTCCAGCACCCATAACAGCAGAAGTCCCTGCCATTGAAACAACAGGGGTTGACGGGGAGGGAGAGAAAACAGAGGAGAGACCAGCTAGCGCCATGTCGGCTAAATCTCACGTCTCAGCTAAATCCAGTACATCTCATAAGTCTAATGGCACTAATAGAAGTATGTTTCTGCACCTGAAAAAAGAGAGAGGTGAGAAGGGTTATAGAACTGCCCCCAGCACTACAGGAGATGACCTTGAGACAGGCAGTGTGAAATCTGCCGTGAGCACAAAACCCAAAAGTAAAGCAGATTCCTCAACCACCAGACCCCTCTCCAGAGCACCACAGGCCAGTGCTAAATCCACCAATCAGACACCGCCTGCCACCACCGAAACCACCAAGACCAAAGAGGAGTCTCAAAGTAAAGCCGCCAGCCGAACTGCCAGCAAGGCTACACACAGAGATGATGATGTCAGAGATGATGTCACAGAGAAGAAAGCTCCCAGCGTGCACACTAGAGACTCCAGAGCTGCTTCCTCCGCCTGCTCCACCAGGTCAAAGGTGAAAGTTCAGAAGGCCAGCGAGGCCCAGGACGAGGAGAGGCCAGAGACAAGGGCATCCTTCCTACAAGTGAAAGGTCACAGGGTCAGAGCTCAGAGTAACACGGGCAGCGTTCGCTCTGTGAAAACCTCCAAAACTGAGAAGATTGTAATCAAAGGGAACTCCAGACCAAAGTCAGCCAAAGCGGGAGACCCTCTCTCCCAGTCCCTCAATCCCCCCGAGGGCTCCAGACCCACCATCCAGCTGGGGACAGCCAGCGTCAGTGATAGCCTCCTCTCCCAGTCCCTGTCAGCAACTGACCTGCTCAGGGGGAACATGGCTGCCTCGCGTCCTCCAGCCCTGCAGGGTCAAAGGTTAGCATCACTGATAGTGGGAAGAGTGGGAGTAGCCAGAGGAGCAAGAAGCCCAAACAGGAAGAGGAGGAGATAGAGGAGCTGGATCCCCTCTGTCTACCCAACACCTCGCCCAATGACGTCGTCAGTGATTGGCTGAGAGGCATCCCTGCTGACAGCAGCATGGATAACCCTGAAGACGAGATGAACGAGGGAATTGAGGAGACAGAAGAAAAAGGAGAGGAAGGAGAGGAGAAAGGAGGGGAAACAGAGGGACAGGGAGGAGAGGAGACTGAGGAGAAACAAGAACCGGTTGAAACCACAGAGATGGAGCAGGAGAACACGGCTGAAACAGGACAACAGGAACAGGAAGTAAAGAAGGCTGCCCAGCAACCAGAGGAAGAGGGAGAGGTGAAAGAGGAGGAGGAAGAAAGGGAAGAGGGAGGAGGAGAAGGAGGTGAAAGAAGAAGAGGAAAGGGAGGAGGGAGAGTGCTCTGAGTGTGCTGACTGCTGCCCTGACCCAGCCCCGCCCACCAATGACATCACTTCTCCTTGTCATCCCCACCTGTTCCTCAGCAGCGAGTCCCGAGCTGCCCCGGAGCTGCCACTCATCTGTGGCGGTGATGAAGGTTCTACTGAGCCCTTCACTGGGCCGATGCAGCTCCCTACCCGAGGTATTTCCTGTTTCTAGACTTTTACTCACATACTTTTACTTCCCAGTGAGCACAAGACGTTCAAAATACATATTTTCAATGTATTTTCAACTTACATGTCTTGTACTCATAGGGTTATATACTTTACAGTATAGTTTTACTTATATATTGCATACTAATAACTGTTATTATTTGAATACTTTTATTGTCATATTCACATGGTTTGTATGACTTTCAGGGGGAGAAAAAATAACTTTTTGATATGATTTATTCCTAATCCTTAATTCTCCCACCTGTCTCTTTACTCCAGATAGGTTCTGTGTACGGACGCAGACTGAGCTCCTCTGCTAAAGGTCTGCTGGACTGTCTGGCCCAGCTGCAGCTCATCGACCCGCCCACTTCTCCAGCTGCAGACCCGAGCCCTGACAGGGGCCAGAGTTACCAAGAGGTCATGGATATACTACAGTCACTGTGGCTGTCCGAGCCTGGAGAAGGGGAAGGAGGACGAGGGAGAGGAGAAGGAGAGGCTGAAAGACTCTGGTGTGGACCTGACCAGCGTCTCAGCAGGGTCTGGGGGTTCTGGGAAGACCAGACCAGATGAAACAGCCGGGTGACATCACTCTCATAGCGGAGGGAGAGAGAGGGGAAGGAGAAGGAGAGGGGGAGGCAGGAGAGGGGGAGGCAGCTGGAGGAGGAGAGGAAGCAGCATCACCAGCGGCGACCCCAGACATCACCAGCCGAGTGCGGGGCAGCCCAGGGGATGATGAAGGGAGAGGTGAATTGCTGCAGACCCCTGAGAGCCTACAAATCCCAGGGAGCCCGTCCTCTTCAGACAGCACAGCCTACAAGTCCCCCACTGACACAGAGAGAGACACCCCAGAGGACACCCCCAGCTCAGGGACACCCCCATCAGTCCAGAGAGCGCTGCTCACCAAGCGTGTCTCACAGGACCCTGACCCGGTCTGGGTTCTCAACCTGCTGAAGAAGCTGGAGAAACAGTTCATGACCCACTACGTAGACGCCATGGCTGAGTTCAAGGTACTGCTACAACAGTAATAAAAACCACAACAACAAACACAACAGCATTAATAATAATCATCATCATGAAAATCATAAATACGTTTTTTTATGGATAATCTTTGATAATACTGTTGTGTTTGTGAAGGTGAGTGGGACCTGGACGACAATGCGATGTTGGACGCTATGATCACTGAGCTGAGAGACGAGGTGAAGAAGAGGATCCAGACGAAGCATTGATCATGAACTGAGGAAGATCCGGGGCGGGCAAGCCGGGGCCACGCCCCTAACCTGTCCCGGGGAGTCAGCTGAAACAGACCAGAGGAGGCGGAGATTAAAGGTGAGTGGGGCAAACCCCTGAGGTTTCTAAATCAGTTAGTGATTCTATTGCTCTTAAAGTTTAACAGCTTTAAAACAAACTTTTAGTAAGATTTGAAAGAGATTTTAGCAGTGAACTTTTTTTCTACTTACCCAGAGTCAGAGGAAATCATGGATTCGATTTGTATGTCTCTGCGTGCAGTTTGAAGGAAGTTGAAGGTAGTTTTAGCGTTAGCACAATGAATGCTAGCATGCTGATCCCCAAGACTTCCATTCATCGCGCTAATTCTAGTTAGAAACTTCCTTCAAACTGAACGCATACACATTTCATCCATGAGTTCATCTGATTCTGGGTAAGTAGAAAAATCTTGCACTATCCCTTTAATACATAGTGTTTTAATTCCTACTTTATTGTCAACTGTAGGCCCTATTGCCATATTATAAATGCACTCCAAATAAAGTTAGACTTTGCTTTGAAGGTCATGAAGGTCCAGTCGGTGAATGAGAGTGATGGAGAGCAGGGTTCAGGCGATGTTAGCGACCAGCGCAGCGAGGACGAGTACTGTCCCTGCGACGCCTGCATACGGAAAAAGGCGGAGGCCCAGGCAATCAAAATGGAGGCTGTGGTTGCCAAGGCGCCGGTGATGATGGCGTTGATCTGTGTAAGATCCTACGGATGAAGAAAGACCCAGAGCCTCCGGCGCCCCCTACCCCCAAGGAGGGGAAGAACAATGACAACCTGGAAGAGGAGGAGAAGAAGGAGGAGGAGGAGGAGGAGCAGGTTGGGGATCTAGAGGTGGTACACGAAGACGAGGAAGACAAGGAAGAGGAGGATATTATACCAACTGTTGTCATACAGGAAGCTATCCCTGAGGAGGAAGAGGAAGAAGAAAGAGTGACTGGGGGAGAGGAGGAGGAGGAGGGACAGGAGAGTGATGGAGCTGAGTCTCTGATTGGGGAAGTAGAGGAGAAAATAGCTGAGGAGATAGAAGCTGAAGAACAGGAGGAGGACGGAGTGGTAGAGGGAACTGAGGATGAGGAGGAGGAGGAGGAGGAAGAAGGAGAGACGGGAGAGGGGGAGGAGATGGGTGAGGGTGAGGAGGAGGGAGAGGATAAGGAAGTAGAGACTGAAGAGGGAGCAGCTGAGGAGGGGGGTGGAGAAATGACTGAAGGAGAGGGAGCAGTGGAGGAGGAGACAGACAAAGCTGAAGAGGAGACAGAGGAGGGTGGAACAGGAGAAGAGGAGGAGGAGGAGGAGGAGGAGGAGGAGGAGGAGGAGGAGGAGGAGGAGGAGGAGGAGGAGGAGGAGAGCAATGTGGTGTCTGAATTTAAGGTGGAAGAAGAGAAGGGAGAGTTGGAGAATGAAAACACAGCAGGAGAAACAACAGAGAAAGAGAGTGAAAAGGAGGAGGGAGAGATAGGAGGAGAGGGAGAGACAGGAGGAGAGGAAGAGACAGGAGGAGAGGGAGAGACAGGAGGAGATGGAGAGACAGAGGGAGGAGAGGAGGAGACTCCTGAGGAAGACACAGAGGATAATGTGGGGGTGTCAGCAGAGGCTGAGGATGAGGAAGAGGGAGGAGAGGAGGAGATGCCGGAGAATGCTGTGGAGGAGTTTAATCCTGAAGAAGATGGCGGTGAGGAGACAGAGGGGAAAGAGAGAAATCCCTCTGATCCACCCAGATGACCAGAACCTCTGTGGAGTCCCAGCCAGGATCAATGGAGAACACAGACCCAGATTCACAAATGTGCTCCTTAACCCTGATAGAGCCCAATGAAACTGTCTCTGATGGACACAAGATGGCGTCTGCGGGAGGGGTCAGGGGGAAAGGCCAGAGGAGGAGCCGATCTCCAGCCAGAGCCAAACGCAGGAAACCAAAAAGAGAGTGACATAGAACTGGACGTCCAAGATCTGTAATCCTCACAGGACATAGAACTGGACGTCCTAGATCTGTAACCCTCACAGGACATAGAACTGGACGTCCTAGATCTGTAACCTTCACAGGACATAGAACTGGACATCCTAGATCTGTAACCCTCACAGGACATAGAACTGGACGTCCAAGATCTGTAATCCTCACAGGACATAGAACTGGACGTCCTAGATCTGTAACCTTCACAGGACATAGAACTGGGCGTCCTAGATCTGTAATCCTCACAGGACATAGAACTGGACGTCCTAGATCTGTAATCCTCACAGGACATAGAACTGGACGTCCTAGATCTGTAACCTTCACAGGACATAGAACTGGACATCCTAGATCTGTAACCCTCACAGGACATAGAACTGGACGTCCAAGATCTGTAATCCTCACAGGACATAGAACTGGACATCCTACAGTAGATCTGTAACCCTCACAGAACAGACTGAGTCACATAAAGCACTTTATAATCCTCTCTATGGGTTAGGAATATCTATACTGGATGTATTGCACAGGTGAACGTGGATTCTGCCAGGTCCGAGTAGCATATACTGGTTAATTTAATCAAAGGGTTTAACTGAAACTTGAAACAATCATAATATTATGAAAACTATAAGATATCATGTGAAAATTATATTTGTATATTTCCAGAAACAATTGTATTTATGTATGATTATATTTTCATGGAGTGGTGTATATTCTGTACTGTATGGAGGGGTGTATATTATGTACTGTATGGAGGGGTGTATATTCTGTACTGTATGGAGGGGTGTATATTCTGTACTGTATGCTATGAGTATTTCTGCTTCTGAATAGGTGTGTTGTTAAACAGAATGTCACTCTAGAGTAGTGCTCCCCAAACAGGGCTCAAGCGGAGACCAATTCCTCTTGCGTCCCAGCCTGAAATATGGTATAGTTTGGGAAGCACTACTCTAAGGATAACCTGAATATATGTTGTGACGTCACGAGAGGCTACACAACTTTCAGCGGGATTGCTCAAGTAGTGCAAGGAGACAAGGTTCAAACAAAACAAGGATTTTATTATAGGTCTTGGGAAATTAACGAAAATATAACAAAATTCTGTTCTCTTGTGGCTCTTTAAGGGTTAACAGTTCAGGGATGTCTCTTCCACATCCAAAGTCATAATTCTCACTCGCTCAGATAACTTTTCCCCAGCCTTACTGTAGTCCACGTTGCAGCTAGTGGCCAACCCAGCAAAAAGTCCTTCCAAATGTCTCTCACGTATTTCCACAGGTGCATATATCCAAAGGTGAGTATTTCCCAAAGGTAAGTATCTTCAAATCCTTATATTCCTCATGGAAGTGGACGTGCAGCACTCTTGTCCTCCAGAGAGCCCAGCTTGGAGACTGTGTCTCTTCCCTTCCCAAACCTTCAGCTCATCAGCTCCTGATTTGTTTCAGCTGCGTGGGAAGATTGGCCATAGAGGGGGTGGAGTTCCCGACCATACCAGCAGATGGAGCCATAGCTGTCTGGGTTTGCAGCCATCTCAGGGGGATGTAACGTCCCTCCAGGACACAGCCTCTCGTGACATCACATCCCCCTCCTCGGGACCGACGTCCTCGTCGGGGTAAAGGCAGCGAAAGAAGGCATCACGCCGGGAGAGGGCGTCCGCATTGCCGTGGTGCTTGCCAGACTGCTCTCTCTTCAACTCCTCCAACTCTAGGACCAGGGACTCAGCCTCCTGTTGTCTCTCCTTGAGTTTCTTACTGAACGCATCAGCCTTGGTTTTAGCAGAGTTTAGCTTCTGTTGAGCAGCTTTCAGTTCCTTCTCTCTCTCTGCCTCCGCATTCTTCATCTTGTTCTCCAACACCTTGTACTTCTCCTCTGCCTTCTTCTGGACCTCCTTACTACTGCGCAGGGTCTCCTCACACTCCTCGATGGTCCTGCGCAGCCTCTCCAGCTCCTCCTGTTGCTTAGGGAAGGAGCTCTGTTGGAGTTTAGCCTGGAGGATATCTAACTCTTCTGTCTTCATGTCTAACTGTTGCTTTAACAAACGATACCTCTCAGCGGTCCCCTTCAGACCAGACAGTTCTTTGTCCAGATTCTGTAGCTCCGTCTCTGTGTCGGTCTGGGCACCTGCCATCCCTATCAGAGCCCGGGCGGGAGTGAGTAACTCGGAGGATTGCACCGGAGCCTTCCCAGGATGAGTCTTGCCTCTCCGTTTCCGAGGTACTCGGGTTATCCTCTCCTGAGACTCTCTCCAGAGTGGGTAAAGGCTGGGCCGTCTCGTCCAATTAGGACAGGGACGGGGAGGGAATCAACCACCCCCGCCGTCGTGTGTATGGTTCCCCGTGTGCTGGTCATTGTAAGTTCAGTAATGGGGTATTCTCTGGTGTCCCCATGGACACAGGAAACTGGGGAGGACTTTCCCGGGGTCAGACACGTTGGGCCCACCAAATCCTTACGCACCAGGGTGGCCCGGCTACCAGAATCCAGTAAGGCCTCCACATCATGGTGATTCACAGTTACCGGGCAGGTGGGGGTCGATCTGGGCCGCCATCTACGACTCCCAAGAGCGAGGCAAACGGTGTGTGGGTGCTGAGCTGGAGGACTCCGCAGTGGGCATAGGTTCATCGGCTGGTTTCCCACACTGCCAGGAGATATGTCCCATCTCCCCACACCGGTAACACTGTCGAGTTTCCCCCTCCTGGTGTACTCTTCTTGGACCCGCCTGGTTTCTGGCTCCCCCTGGAGCCGGGATAAGTCCTGACGTGGCTGGGTTCGAGACCTTGGGGTCCTTTGGACGGGTTCTTCCCATTTGTGGTGGGGCCGCACTCCTGGGGTCTTTTCGGGAAGCATTCAGCATCTCCGCTGTGGCCTGGTACTTTTCCACAGCTTCCACGGTCAGATCAGCCGTGGTCAAGGCCTGTTGACTGATGAACCGTTTTGCCTCATAAGGCAGGGCGCGTGAGGTAACGATCCACCACAACGGCCTCCACTACCGCCGCTGCTGTATTCCTCTGCGGATCCAGCCATTTCCTTGCGATTCGGACAAGTTCATGCATCTGCGCCCGAGGAGGTTGGTCTGGTTGGAAGGTCCAGCTGTGAAAGCGCTGGGCCATACCAAACTTTGTGAGTCCATATCTGCTGAGGATCTCAGACTTCAGGGCATCATAGTCAGTAACCTGGTCAGGGCCCAGGTCCCGGACAGCATTCAGCGATTCCCCGGTTAGAAAGGGGGCTAACAGACCAACCCACTGTTGCTTGGGCCAGGCTTCCCTAGTGGCCGTGGCCTCAAATGCATGCAGGTATGCCTCAATGTCATCGGTAGCTCCCATCTTAGATATAAAGTCACTTGCCTTTATTGGGCGGGTATTTTGGACCACCCTCTGTCTCTGCAACTGCAATTCCTCTGCCTTCAGAAGGTTGGCTTTCTTTTGCTCCTCCAAGAGAGCCACGTTTGCTTGCATCTGGGCTTGCTGGCCAGCAACAAGGGCTTTCAATATGTCCTCCATTTCAGTCGGCGGGGGAGCCTACGGCCAACTTGGAAAAACTGGGTGATCAAACCTTCGGTATCCTCCTCTGACATGCACTATTAACGCTTGAGCGTGCCCGTATTCTCCACCATCTGTGACGTCACGAGAGGCTACACAGCTTTCAGCGGGATTGCTCAAGTAGTGCAAGGAGACAAGGTTCAAACAAAACAAGGATTTTATTATAGGTCTTGGGAAATTAACGAAAATATAACACAATTATGTTCTCTTGTGGCTCTTTAAGGGTTAACAGTTCAGGGATGTCTCTTCCACATCCAAAGTCATAATTCTCACTCGCTCAGATAACTTTTCCCCAGCCTTACTGTAGTCCACGTTGCAGCTAGTGGCCAACCCAGCAAAAAGTCCTTCCAAATGTCTCTCACGTATTTCCCACAGGTGCATATATCCAAAGGTGAGTATTTCCCAAAGGTAAGTATCTTCAAATCCTTATATTCCTCATGGAAGTGGACGTGCAGCACTCTTGTCCTCCAGAGAGCCCAGCTTGGAGACTGTGTCTCTTCCCTTCCCAAACCTTCAGCTCATCAGCTCCTGATTTGTTTCAGCTGCGTGGGAAGATTGGCCATAGAGGGGTGGAGTTCCCGACCATACCAGCAGATGGAGCCATAGCTGTCTGGGTTTGCAGCCATCTCAGGGGGATGTAACGTCCCTCCAGGACACAGCCTCTCGTGACATCACAATGTACACAATGCTGAGAGCACAGGGTAAAGACATCACATACAGGGTGGCTTCTATCACTTAGCTATAAACATATACCTCCCTGTGACAATAGGTATTGGAGGAATGTATTCAAAGTAACCAACAAACCACATATTTATACTTTATGCGATTATTGTAGTGACAAGCTCTGAAGTGTTTGAGGACTGTTGTTGGAATCTCAGGGAAGGAGGGTTGTATGATGTATTATGCTAGGTATGGCTGTTTAATATACAGTTGAAGTCGGAAGTTTACATACACCTTAGCCAAATACATTTAAACTCAGTTTTTCACAATTCCTGACATTTAATCCTGGTAAAAATTCCCTGTTTTAGGTCAGTTAGGATCACCACTTTATTTTAAGAATGTGAAATGTCAGAATAATAGTAGAGAGAATGATTTATTTCAGCTTTTATTTCTTTCATCACATTCCCAGTGGGTCAGAAGTTTACATACACTCAATTAGTATTTGGTAGCATTGCCTTTAAATTGTTTAACTTGGGTCAAACGTTTCAGGTAGCCTTCCACAAGCTTCCCACATTAAGTTCGGTGAATTTTGGGCCATTCCTCCTGACAGAGCTGGTGTAACTGAGTCATGTTTCTAGGCCTCCTTGCTCGCACACGCTTTCAGTTCTTCCCACAAATGTTCTATAGGATTGAGGTCAGGGCTTTGTGATAGCCACTCCAATACCTTGACTTTGTTGTCCTTAAGCAATTTTGCCACAACTCTGGAAGCATGCTTGGGGTCATTGTTAATTTGGAAGACCTATTTGCGAGCAAGCTTTAACTTCCTGACTGATGTCTAAGATGTTGCTTCAATATATCCACATAATTTTCCTTCCTCATGATGCCATCTATTTTGTGAAGTGCACCAGTCCCTCCTGCAGCAAAGCACTCCCACAGCATGATGCTGCCACCCCCATGCTTCACGGTTGGTATGGTATTCTTTGGCTTGCAAGCCACCCCCTTTTCCTCCAAACATAACAATGGTCATTATGGCCAAACAGTTCTATTTTTGTTTCATCAGACCAGAGGACATTTCTCCAAAAAGTACAATGTTTGTCCCCATGTGCAGTTGCAACCCGTAGTCTGGCTTTTTAATGGCGGTTTTGGAGCAGTGGCTTCTTCCTTGCTGAGCGGCCTTTCAGGTTATGTCGATATAGGACTCGTTTTACTGTGGATATCGATACTTTTGTACCTGTTTCCTCCAGCATCTTCACAAGGTCCTTTGCTGTTGTTCTGGGATTGATTTGCAATTTTCGCACCAAAGTACGTTAATCTCTAAGAGACAGATCGTGTCTCCTTCCTGAGCGGTATGACGGCTGCGTGGTCCCATGGTGTATATACTTGCGTACTATTGTTTGTACAGATGAATGTGGTACCTTCAGGCTCCCAAGGATGAACCAGGCTTGTGGAGGTCTACAATTTTTTTTCAGAGGTCTTGGCTGATGTCTTTTGATTTTCCCATTATTTCAAGCAAAGAGGCACTGAGTTTGAAGGTAGGCCTTGAAATACATCCACAGGTACACCTCCAATTGACTCAAATGATGTCAATTAGCCTATCAGAAGCTTCTAAAGCCATGACATCATTTTCTGGAATTTTCCAAGCTGTTTAAAGGCACAGTCAACTTAGTGTATGTAAACTTCTGACCCACTGGAATTGTGATACAGTGAATTATAAGTGAAATAAACAATTGTTGGAAAAATTACTTGTGTCATGCACAAAGTAGATGTCCTAACCGACTTGCCAAAACTATAGTTTGTTAACAAGAAATGTGTGGAGTTGGTGAAAAACAAGTTTTAATGACTCCAACTTAAGTGTATATACATTTCTGACTTCAACTGTACATGCTAAAGTGTATGGTATGGGTGTATGGTATGGGTGTATGCTATGGGTGTATTGTATGGGTGTATGCTATGGGTGTATGGTATGGGTGTATGCTATGGGTGTATGGTATGGGTGTATGCTATGGGTGTATGCTATGGGTGTATGGAATGGGTGTATGCTATGGGTGTATGCTATGGGTGTATGGCATGGGTGTATGCTATGGGTGTATGCAATGGGTGTATGCTATGGGTGTATGGTATGGGTGTATGGTATGGGTGTATGCTATGGGTGTATGGCATGGGTGTATGCTATGGGTGTATGGTGTGGGTGTATGCTATGGTATGGGTGTATGGTGTGGGTGTATGCTATGGTATGGGTGTATGGTGTGGGTGTATGGTATGGGTGTATGGTGTGGGTGTATGCTATGGTATGGGTGTATGGTGTGGGTGTATGGTATGGGTGTATGGTGTGGGTGTATGCTATGGTATGGGTGTATGGTGTGGGTGTATGCTATGGTTGTGTGATGCACAACTGCCCTATAATGTTTGCTACCAAACCTGTTTAAGTGTCTGCGTTTCTACCGCAGGTTAAAGGAGACAGGTTAGAGGGGTGACATAAATAACCATTAAGGCTTCTGTCACCCCTCGAACACACACAGTGTGATGCTGTAGAGTTGCACACTCCGGCTCAAGGTAACGCACCCCTGATCTGAGTCTGTGTTGTTGCGTTCAGGAGATGTGACGCAGGAGCTTCCCAAGTATTTAACCCATGTGGGATGGTATAATCACACAATATACTCAAGGCTTTAACTAGGAACTATTTAAGAGAAGTGCAAGGGGTGCAGCAAATATATTTGGCCGCAACTGTATAAATGCATGCTGTAACATATTATTATACAGAGGTTGAAACAGAGACGTGCACCATTATTCTCTCAGGCTCAGAGTATAAGGAGTCTATGGTTTTATAGTTTCAGGCATCAATCATAAAGTCCTATTAGTTGGTGCTGTGGGATATGTCTATGCTGCTATTGGTCTGTTCAGGTGTCAATCTTCTTCTGTGACATAACCTAGAGAACACCATGTAAAGTCTCAAACGAAGATTCTAATGTATTTTAATGTATAATAATTTATGAAATAAAATGTTTTAAACTAAATACTGTTTAGTTGAAATGTGTTGCTACTTAAAGGTGCCATGCACAAGAATTCCACTGACTACACCATTTCAACTCTTTTGTAAAGCATCTATTCCAGATAAAGACTTTAACAATTTTTTTAAGACTAGTTCAGATAATGCCCTATACAGTAATAATTTATGATTTGTTCTTTGTTTAAAGTAGGACTGACAAATAACATTGATAGGTTGTCTCATGGGACCTGTCAAGATACAGCGTTAGATCAGTGTTTGGGGAATGTTAGAGGATTGATTGATTGATTTTATTTGCAAGTTAAAAAAATAAACTTACACACAGTACATACATTTAAAACATGTGACAGGGATTTCACAATAACGTCATACTTATTTCCATTGTGGTCCCTTTAGATTCTGTGGTCCCTACGGAGTGTGTATAGTGTGTAGTGTGTATAGTGTGTAGTGTGTATAGTGTGTGTAGTGTGTGTAGTGTGTAGTGTGTATGGTGTGTATAGTGTGTAGTGTGTATAGTGTGTATAGTGTGTAGTGTGTAGTGTGTATAGTGTGTAGTGTGTATAGTGTGTAGTGTGTAGTGTGTATAGTGTGTAGTGTGTATAGTGTGTAGTGTGTATAGTGTGTGTAGTGTGTAGTGTGTAGTGTGTAGTGTGTATAGTGTGTAGTGTGTATGGTGTGTATAGTGTGTAGTGTGTATAGTGTGTGTAGTGTGTAGTGTGTAGTGTGTAGTGTGTATAGTGTGTAGTGTGTATAGTGTGTGTAGTGTGTAGTGTGTATAGTGTATAGTGTGTAGTGTGTATAGTGTGTATAGTGTGTAGTGTGTAGTGTGTATAGTGTGTAGTGTGTAGTGTGTATAGTGTGTATAGTGTGTAGTGTGTGTAGTGTGTATAGTGTGTAGTGTGTATAGTGTGTAGTGTGTATAGTGTGTATAGTGTGTATAGTGTGTATAGTGTGTAGTGTGTAGTGTGTATAGTGTGTAGTGTGTATAGTGTGTAGTGTGTATAGTGTGTGTAGTGTGTAGTGTGTAGTGTGTGTAGTGTGTATGGTGTGTATAGTGTGTATAGTGTGTAGTGTGTATAGTGTGTATAGTGTGTAGTGTGTATAGTGTGTATAGTGTGTAGTGTGTATAGTGTGTATAGTGTGTAGTGTGTAGTGTGTATAGTGTGTAGTGTGTATAGTGTGTAGTGTGTATAGTGTGTGTAGTGTGTAGTGTGTAGTGTGTATAGTGTGTAGTGTGTATGGTGTGTATAGTGTGTAGTGTGCATAGTGTGTGTAGTGTGTAGTGTGTAGTGTGTATAGTGTGTAGTGTGTATAGTGTGTGTAGTGTTTAGTGTGTATAGTGTATAGTGTGTAGTGTGTATAGTGTGTGTAGTGTGTAGTGTGTGTAGTGTGTAGTGTGTAGTGTGTATAGTGTGTAGTGTGTATAGTGTGTAGTGTGTATAGTGTGTAGTGTGTAGTGTTTGTAGTGTGTATAGTGTGTATAGTGTGTATAGTGTGTAGTGTGTAGTGTGTATAGTGTGTAGTGTGTATAGTGTGTAGTGTGTATAGTGTGTAGTGTGTAGTGTGTATAGTGTGTAGTGTGTAGTGTGTATAGTGTGTAGTGTGTATAGTGTGTAGTGTGTATAGTGTGTGTAGTGTATAGTGTGTAGTGTGTATAGTGTGTATAGTGTGTAGTGTGTAGTGTGTATAGTGTGTAGTGTGTAGTGTGTATAGTGTGTAGTGTGTATAGTGTGTAGTGTGTATAGTGTGTAGTGTGTATAGTGTGTAGTGTGTAGTGTGTGTAGTGTGTATAGTGTGTATAGTGTGTAGTGTGTAGTGTGTATAGTATGTAGTGTGTATAGTGTGTAGTGTGTATAGTGTGTAGTGTGTAGTGTGTGTAGTGTGTAGTGTGTATAGTGTGTAGTGTGTATAGTGTGTATAGTGTGTAGTGTGTATAGTGTGTAGTGTGTATAGTGTGTATAGTGTGTATAGTGTGTATAGTGTGTATAGTGTGTAGTGTGTAGTGTGTATAGTGTGTAGTGTGTGTGTAGTGTGTAGTGTGTATAGTGTGTAGTGTGTATAGTGTGTATAGTGTGTATAGTGTGTATAGTGTGTATAGTGTGTAGTGTGTATAGTGTGTAGTGTGTAGTGTGTATAGTGTGTAGTGTATAGTGTGTATAGTGTGTATAGTGTGTGTAGTGTGTATATTGTGTAGTGTGTGTGTAGTGTGTAGTGTGTATAGTGTGTAGTGTGTATAGTGTGTATAGTGTGTATAGTGTGTATAGTGTGTATAGTGTGTAGTGTGTAGTGTGTATAGTGTGTAGTGTGTAGTGTGTATAGTTTGTAGTGTGTATAGTGTGTATATTGTGTAGTGTGTGTGTAGTGTGTAGTGTGTATAGTGTGTAGTGTGTATAGTGTGTATAGTGTGTATAGTGTGTGTAGTGTGTAGTGTGTATAGTGTGTAGTGTGTAGTGTGTATAGTGTGTAGTGTGTTGTGTGTATAGTGTGTAGTGTGTAGTGTGTATAGTGTGTAGTGTGTAGTGTGTATAGTTTGTAGTGTGTATAGTGTGTATATTGTGTAGTGTGTGTGTAGTGTGTAGTGTGTATAGTGTGTAGTGTGTATAGTGTGTATAGTGTGTATAGTGTGTGTAGTGTGTAGTGTGTATAGTGTGTAGTGTGTATAGTGTGTATAGTGTGTATAGTGTGTATAGTGTGTATAGTGTGTAGTGTGTAGTGTGTATAGTGTGTAGTGTGTAGTGTGTATAGTTTGTAGTATGTATAGTGTGTATATTGTGTAGTGTGTGTGTAGTGTGTAGTGTGTATAGTGTGTAGTGTGTATAGTGTGTATAGTGTGTATAGTGTGTGTAGTGTGTAGTGTGTATAGTGTGTAGTGTGTAGTGTGTATAGTGTGTAGTGTGTTGTGTGTATAGTGTGTAGTGTGTATAGTGTGTATAGAGTGTGTAGTGTGTACATTGTGTAGTGTGTGTGTAGTGTGTAGTGTGTATAGTGTGTAGTGTGTATAGTGTGTATAGTGTGTATAGTGTGTATAGTGTGTAGTGTGTAGTGTGTATAGTGTGTAGTGTGTAGTGTGTATAGTGTGTAGTGTGTAGTGTGTATAGTGTGTATAGTGTGTATAGTGTGTAGTGTGTATAGTGTGTATAGTGTGTGTAGTGTGTATAGTGTGTAGTGTGTATAGTGTGAAGTGTTTATAGTGTGTAGTGTGTAGTGTGTATAGTGTGTATAGTGTGTATAGTGTGTAGTGTGTATAGTGTGTATAGTGTGTGTAGTGTGTATAGTGTGTGTAGTGTGTATAGTGTGTAGTGTGTAGTGTGTAGTGTGTATAGTGTGTAGTGTGTATAGTGTGTATAGTGTAGTGTGTATAGTGTTTAGTGTGTTGTGTGTATAGTGTGTAGTGTGTATAGTGTGTATAGAGTGTGTAGTGTGTACATTGTGTAGTGTGTGTGTAGTGTGTAGTGTGTATAGTGTGTAGTGTGTATAGTGTGTATAGTGTGTATAGTGTGTATAGTGTGTAGTGTGCAGTGTGTATAGTGTGTAGTGTGTAGTGTGTATAGTGTGTAGTGTGTAGTGTGTATAGTGTGTATAGTGTGTATAGTGTGTAGTGTGTATGGTGTGTATAGTGTGTGTGTGTAGTGTATAGTGTGTAGTGTGTAGTGTGTATAGTGTGTATAGTGTGTAGTAGTGTGTAGTGTGTATAGTGTGTATAGTGTGTATAGTGTGTAGTGTGTATAGTGTGTATAGTGTGTGTAGTGTGTATAGTGTGTGTAGTGTGTATAGTGTGTAGTGTGTAGTGTGTAGTGTGTATAGTGTGTATAGTGTGTATAGTGTGTATAGTGTGTAGTGTGTAGTGTGTATAGTGTGTAGTGTGTAGTGTGTATAGTGTGTAGTGTGTAGTGTGTATAGTGTGTATAGTGTGTATAGTGTGTAGTGTGTATAGTGTGTATAGTGTGTGTAGTGTGTATAGTGTGTAGTGTGTAGTGTGTAGTGTGTATAGTGTGTAGTGTGTAGTGTGTATAGTGTGTATAGTGTGTATAGTGTGTAGTGTGTAGTGTGTATAGTGTGTAGTGTGTATAGTGTGTATAGTGTGTATAGTGTGTAGTGTGTAGTGGTATAGTGTGTATAGTGTGTAGTGTGTATAGTGTATAGTGTGTGTAGTGTGTATAGTGTGTAGTGTGTAGTGTGTAGTGTGTATAGTGTGTATAGTGTGTATAGTGTGTAGTGTGTATAGTGTGTATAGTGTGTATAGTGTGTATAGTGTGTATGTGTGTGTAGTGTGTATAGTGTGTAGTGTGTAGTGTGTATAGTGTGTAGTGTGTATAGTGTGTATAGTGTGTATAGTGTGTAGTGTGTATAGTGTGTATAGTGTGTGTAGTGTGTAGTGTGTATAGTGTGTAGTGTGTAGTGTGTATAGTGTGTAGTGTGTATAGTGTGTATAGTGTGTATAGTGTGTAGTAGTGTGTATAGTGTGTGTAGTGTGTATAGTGTGTAGTGTGTAGTGTGTAGTGTGTATAGTGTGTAGTGTGTGTAGTGTGTATAGTGTGTATAGTGTGTATAGTGTGTATGGTGTGTGTAGTGTGTAGTGTGTGTAGTGTGTATGGTGTGTGTAGTGTGTGTAGTGTGTATAGTGTGTAGTGTGTATAGTGTGTATAGTGTGTATAGTGTGTATAGTGTGTAGTGTGTAGTGTGTATAGTGTGTAGTGTGTATAGTGTGTATAGTGTGTATAGTTTGTATAGTGTGTAGTGTGTATATTGTGTACAGTGTGTAGTGTGTAGTGTGTAGTGTGTATAGTGTGTAGTGTGTATAGTGTGTATAGTGTGTAGTGTGTGTAGTGTATAGTGTGTAGTGTGTATAGTGTGTATAGTGTGTAGTGTGTATAGTGTATAGTGTGTATAGTGTGTAGTGTGTATAGTGTGTATAGTGTGTATAGTGTGTAGTGTGTGTAGTGTGTATAGTGTGTGTAGTGTGTATAGTGTGTAGTGTGTATAGTGTGTATAGTGTGTATAGTGTGTATAGTGTGTAGTGTGTGTAGTGTGTATAGTGTGTAGTGTGTATAGTGTGTAGTGTGTATAGTGTATAGTGTGTATAGTGTGTAGTGTGTATAGTGTGTATAGTGTGTATAGTGTATAGTGTGTAGTGTGTAGTGTGTATAGTGTGTAGTGTTTATAGTGTGTAGTGTGTATAGTGTGTATAGTGTGTATAGTGTGTATAGTGTGTGTAGTTTGTAGTGTGTATAGTGTATAGTGTGTCGTGTGTAGCGTGTATAGTGTGTAGTGTGTATAGTGTGTGTAGTGTGTATAGTGTGTATAGTGTGTAGTGTGTATAGTGTGTATAGTGTGTGTAGTGTGTAGTGTGTATAGTGTATAGTGTGTAGTGTGTAGTGTGTATAGTGTGTAGTGTGTAGTGTGTGTATAGTGTGTGTAGTGTGTAGTGTGTATAGTGTATAGTGTGTAGTGTGTATAGTGTGTAGTGTGTAGTGTGTATAGTGTATAGTGTGTATAGTGTGTAGTGTGTAGTGTGTATAGTGTATATAGTGTGTAGTGTGTATAGTGTGTAGTGTGTAGTGTGTATAGTGTGTAGTGTGTATAGTGTGTAGTGTGTAGTGTGTATAGTGTGTAGTGTGTATAGTGTGTAGTGTGTAGTGTGTAGTGTGTATAGTGTATAGTGTGTATAGTGTATAGTGTATAGTGTGTATAGTGTATAGTGTATAGTGTGTATAGTGTGTAGTGTGTAGTGTGTATAGTGTGTATAGTGTGTATAGTGTGTAGTGTGTATAGTGTGTAGTGTGTAGTGTGTATAGTGTGTATAGTGTGTAGTGTGTAGTGTGTATAGTTTGTAGTGTGTAGTGTGTATAGTGTGTATAGTGTATATAGTGTATAGTGTGTAGTGTATAGTGTGTAGTGTGTAGTGTGTAGTGTATAGTGTGTATAGTGTGTAGTGTGTATAGTGTATAGTGTGTAGTGTGTATAGTGTGTATAGTGTGTATAGTGTTTAGTGTGTATAGTGTGTAGTGTGTAGTGTGTATAGTGTGTATAGTGTGTATAGTTTGTAGTGTGTAGTGTGTGTAGTGTGTATAGTGTGTAGTGTGTAGTGTGTATAGTGTGTATAGTGTATATAGTGTATAGTGTGTAGTGTATAGTGTGTAGTGTGTAGTGTATAGTGTGTATAGTGTGTAGTGTGTATAGTGTGTAGTGTGTATAGTGTGAAGTGTGTATAGTGTGTAGTGTGTATAGTGTGTATAGTGTGTAGTGTGTATAGTGTGTGTAGTGTGTAGTGTGTATAGTGTGTAGTGTGTATAGTGTGTAGTGTGTATAGTGTGTAGTGTGTATAGTGTGAAGTGTGTATAGTGTGTAGTGTGTATATTGTGTAGTGTGTATAGTGTGTGTAGTGTGTATAGTGTGTATAGTGTGTAGTGTGTAATGTCTGTTGTTACGTGTGACATGTTTTTCTTTCTCCCAGTCTTCCTTTGTAGTGTGTGGGCGTGTGGTTCAGAGTGGTTGTTCTGTTTGTGTGTTCTGGTTATTACAGGTGTGCTGACTGGCGGCTGACGATGGTCAACACGGCCGGAGTCAGTCCGGAGTCCTGGCAGCTGTGGTTGAGTGACTGGTTGACTAGAGTATATAAACTGTTTGCCGTGTTGCTCAAGAGGAAGAGGGGGCACTTTTTGTTTGGCTGTTTGTCTGAGGATTTGGTTATTGGTTGTGATAATTTATCTTTGTTTGTGTGCCAGCCTGTCGTCCTGCTGTATTCCACCCTACCTGGGTCCTGGAGAAGGGAAAAGGTAGTTCTGCCCATGGGTGTACATTCACACGTAGATAACCCACTGTTTTACACACTAGGTTAGCCGGGCGGGGTGTCACCCCTGTATTTGTGGTAAAAGCTGGTTAAGGCTTAGAGTGTGTTAGGAAGGATTAGGTGTGTAGAAGAGGAGGGAGCTTTTGTTTATTTTCATTACTTGGACCCCGTTCCCAAACATTCCCTTCTCTTACCTTCCCTGGTTTACTTGGACCCCGTTCCCAAACATTCCCTTCTCTTACCTTCCCTGGTTTACTTGGACCCCGTTCCCAAACATTCCCTTCTCTTACCTTCCCTGGTTTGTTTGATTGGTCTATGTTTTATTACTGTTTCTTTATGGCTGTTGTATATTATTTTGTTTAAGTACTTTACTAAACGTCCCCAGAGGGCTAACCTTGAGATCTGGTTGTTTTAGTTCGTTACACCCCACATTTCTTCCCCATCCATCTAGTTTACATTGTGTGCGCAGGCACGGGGGCATTTACGTCTCCTCCTCAGACGAGCTACACCCGAGGGGAGAACGTAACATCTGTAGTGTGTGTAGTGTGTAGGGCGTGTAGGGTGTGTAGCGTATAGTGTGTGTGTAGTGTACGGAGTGTGTATCGTGTTTATGGAGCTCCAGGCCGCAGGATCTAAAAACAGCTCAGTCACTTTGAAGAGAGCAGCACCCACATCACTCTAATCATCTACCTGTGTGTGCGCTCGTGTGTGTGTGTGTGTGTATGTATGTATGTGTGTGTGTGTGTGCGTTTGTGTCTGTAATTAGCCACAGATGGATTGAGGTTACTTTACATCACATCCCAAACTGAGCCATAGCCTCAGAGACACAAGGCGGAAACAGACACTGTCAATATAAACTACAGTACAGGTTACGTCAGTGTAACAGACACTGTCAATATAAACTACAGTACAGGTTACGTCAGTGTAACAGACACTGTCAATATAAACTACAGTACAGGTTACGTCAGTGTAACAGACACTGTCAATATAAACTACAGTACAGGTTATGTCAGTGTAACAGACACTGTCAATATAAACTACAGTACAGGTTACGTCAGTGTAACAGACACTGTCAATATAAACTACAGTACAGGTTACGTCAGTGTAACAGACACTGTCAATATAATCTACTGTCAATGGTGTAAAGTACTTAAGTAAAAATACTTTAAAGTACTACTTAAGTCGTTTTATGGAGTATCTGTACTTTACTTTACTATTTATATTTTTGACAACTTTTACTTTTACTTCACCACATTCCTAAAGGAAATATTGTACTTTTTACTCCATACATTTTCCCTGACGACCAAAAGTACTCGTTACATTTTGAATGCTTAGCAGGACTGGAAAATTGTCAAATTCACGCACTTATCAAGAGAACACGTGGTCATCCCTTCTGCCTCTGATCTGGTGGACTAAACACAAACACATCTTTTGTAAATTATGTCTGATTGTTGGAGTCTGCCCCTGGCTATACATCCATTTTAAAAACAAGAAAATGTTGCCGTCTGCTTTGCTTAATATAAGGAATGTTGAACTATTTCTACTTTTACTTTTACTTTTGATACTTAGGTATATTTAAAACCAAATACTTTTAGACTTTTACTCAAGTAGTATTTTACTGGCTGACTTTCACTTTTACTTGAGTAACTTTCTATTAAGGTATCTATACTTTTACTGAAGTATGAAAATTGGGTTCTTTTTCCACCACTGTCTACAGTACAGGTTACATCAGTATAACCGACTGTACAACACATAATGAGATATTTGCTGTGGGACACATTTGTGATAAATATTATATCTCGCCGGGTAGACGGATCCCTATAGAGATTTACATTTAAAACGTTGATTCATGGCTGAAAACATGGATGCGTGGTAGAAAAATGTATTAAAATATTCAAAAGTAAGTTGTATGCCCCTTGACTGTGTAGGTAAACTTGCTTTGCAGAAATTGTTTAGACAACGGGGTGAAACAGCTATTCTATAACCGGAACTGTACCAATAAAACCCCAGGACCGTGTCAGAACAGTGGCTTTGTTCACAAAGAACTCCAAATATCTAGAGGTGGATCACAGCTTTGACATGTTGGCGACTACTGGCTATAGGTGCTGATATTGGCAGCCAGGTCGACCGTGATACAAGTCACTATTCGACGTCCATCCATGTCTGAGGACGACGGGAGATGATGTGGAAACCAGCCACTAGGGGCAACCAACAGTGAGCGCTGTTACCTTCAAGTTGGTTTCGGTTTTGCAAGGGTGTTGTGGATGGTGGTTGGTGGATGGAAGTAAACATCTGCCTCTGATTCCAAAAGTTGCAAGTTTGAATCCAGCCATAGAAAGTTGTTTTTGATAATTTTGTTTTAAGCCTATTCCAAACCTTAACCCTTACCTATAATAATAATAATAATATGCCATTTAGCAGACGCTTTTATCCAAAGCGACTTACAGTCATGCGTGCATACATTTTTTATTTTTTTTGTGTATGGGTGGTCCCGGGGATCGAACCCACTACCTTGGCGTTACAAGCGCCGTGCTCTACCAGCTGAGCTACAGAGGACCAGGTTACCTGAACCATTCAGAGTTAATGCCTAACCTTAAGAATTTGGAGTTAATGCCTGAACATAACCTTAAAATATTGGAGTGAATACCTAAACTTAACCTTAAACGTTTTAAAATGTGACATTTGGAAAACATACAAATTTGACGTTTGAGAAACATGGATGAACGTCTAATTCTGATGTGAGACTGTGATAGCTGGTAGGATATTCTGATGTGAGACTGTGATAGCTGGTAGGATATTCTGATGTGAGACTGTGATAGCTGGTAGGATATTCTGATCTGAGACTGTGAGAGCTGGTAGGATATTCTGATGTGAGACTGTGAGAGATGGTAGGATATCCTGATGTGAGACTGTGAGAGCTGGTAGGATATTCTGATGTGAGACTGTGATAGCTGGTAGGATATTCTGATGTGAGACTGTGAGAGATGGTAGGATATCCTGATGTGAGACTGTGAGAGCTGGTAGGATATTCTGATGTGAGACTGTGATAGCTGGTAGGATATTCTGATCTGAGACTGTGAGAGCTGGTAGGATATTCTGATGTGAGACTGTGAGAGCTGGTAGGATATTCTGATGTGAGACTGTGAGAGCTGGTAGGATATTCTGATGTGAGACTGTGAGAGCTGGTAGGATATTCTGATCTGAGACTGTGAGAGCTGGTAGGATATTCTGATGTGAGACTGTGAGAGCTGGTAGGATATTCTGATGTGAGACTGTGAGAGCTGGTAGGATATTCTGATCTGAGACTGTGAGAGCTGGTAGGATATTCTGATGTGAGACTGTGATAGCTGGTAGGATATTCTGATGTGAGACTGTGAGAGCTGGTAGGATATTCTGATGTGAGACTGTGATAGCTGGTAGGATATTCTGATGTGAGACTGTGATAGCTGGTAGGATATTCTGATGTGAGACTGTGAGAGATGGTAGGATATCCTGATGTGAGACTGTGAGAGCTGGTAGGATATTCTGATGTGAGACTGTGATAGCTGGTAGGATATTCTGATGTGAGACTGTGATAGCTGGTAGGATATTCTGATGTGAGACTGTGAGAGCTGGTAGGATATTCTGATGTGAGACTGTGAGAGCTGGTAGGATATTCTGATGTGAGACTGTGAGAGCTGGTAGGATATTATGATGTGAGACTGTGATAGCTGGTAGGATATTCTGATGTGAGACTGTGATAGCTGGTAGGATATTCTGATGTGACGATGATAGCTGTTAGGATATTCTGATGTGAGACTGTGAGAGCTGGTAGGATATTCTGATGTGAGACTGTGAGAGCTGGTAGGATATTCTGATGTGATGATGATAGCTGGTAGGATATTCTGATGTGAGACTGCGATAGCTGGTAGGATATTCTGATGTGAGACTGTGAGAGCTGGTAGGATATTCTGATGTGAGACTGTGAGAGCTGGTAGGATATTCTGATGTGAGACTGTGATAGCTTGTAGGATATTCTGATGTGAGACTGTGATATCTGGTAGGATATTCTGACCATGTGGCCACACCATTCTATGGCAGCCATGTTACAACCTTCTGGTCAAGATTGACCAATAGCAGTTCATGGAAATGTCTGAACTTCAAAGCCCATGGGCCAATGGGTAAATGGAATGTTCAGAGGAACCTATGGATTTGGTTACAACTACAGATGCAGCAGTTTGTCTCAATGTTCTACTGCCCTCTAGTGATGCCATATATGCTGTTCTACAGCCATATGTTTGGGTCTACCCTGCCTTATTGTCATGGTTACAGTTTTCTGTTCTACAGCCCTATGTGGGGGGCCTACCCTGCGTTATTGTCATGGTTACAGCCTGCTGTTCTACAGCCTACCCTGCGTTATTGTCATGGTTACAGTCTGCTGTTCTACAGCGTACCCTGCCTTATTGTCATGGTTACAGTCTGCTGTTCTACAGCCATATGTGGGTGCCTACCCTGCGATATTGCCATGGTTACAGTCTGCTGTTCTACAGTGTACCCTGCCTTATTGTCATGGTTACAGTTTTCTGTTCTACAGCCCTATGTGGGGGCCTACCCTGCCTTATTGTCGTGGTTACAGTCTGCTGTTCTACAGACCTATGTGGGGGCCTACCCTGCCTTGTTGTCATGGTTACAGTCTGCTGTTCTACAGACCTATGTGGGGGCCTACCCTGCCTTGTTGTCAAGGTTACAGTCTGCTGTTCTACAGCCCTATGTGGGGGCCTACCCTGCCTTGTTGTCATGGTTACAGTCTGCTGTTCTACAGACCTATGTGGGGGCCTACCCTGCCTTATTGTCATGGTTACAGTCTGCTGTTCTACAGACCTATGTGGGGGCCTACCCTGCCTTGTTGTCATGGTTACAGTCTGCTGTTCTACAGCCCTATGTGGGGGGCGTACCCTGCCTTATTGTCATGGTTACAGTCTGCTGTTCTACAGCCCTATGTGGGGGGCGTACCCTGCCTACAGAAAGGCTGTTTAGAATCAGATACTACATGCTAAATACTTGCATACTGCAGGAGTATGTACTTCACACTATACTTTATAGTGATCACACTATGTAGTATTTGGTACGTTTGTTACTCTTTATTGAAGGAAGATAAATAATGACGGTTTCATCCACCAGATTCCTATAGAGGGTAAGAATTGATGTTATCAAAGTATTTAATTAAGCATACTTAATTAAAGTATTATATAATAATAATAATAATAATAATAATAATAATAATAATAATAATAATAATAAAATAATTCTTAAAATATTGTGGTTTCCAAATACAGGAAATGAGTAGTTTGTGATCGTCTGGTCTCCTGGTGATGATGTCAGATGTTGTGATGATGTCAGATGTGATGATGTCAGACAGCTTCTACAGCTTCACCACTGGGTGGGACTCCAGTGAGAGAGAGAAAGACAGATAGAGAAAGAGACAGATGAATATATACACTACCATTCAAAAGTTTGGGGTCACTTAGAAATGTCCTTGTTTACAAAGTTTTATGGCCATTAAAATAACATCAAACTGATCAGAAACAGGGACGGCTTGTTCAATAGGGCGATATGGGCGACGCACTGCCAAACGGGAAAAGGAAGGGATTTTTTTTCTAATCAATTATATCACGGCAACAGCAGTTATCAGTGTTCACGTCTGATCTGCCAGCCACTAAATGTCAAATCAGGCTAAAGTCGTGCTTCAAATGGCCCCGCCCGTTTTTGGGGCGATTTCAGTCAAGTTGAAAATCGCCCAGAAGTCTCTCATAGCCTGTCATGTAAAATCTATTTTTTTCACATTTCAAAGCTTTCAATACATTCTCTATGGGTGTCTGTGGGCTTGCACTTACGCGCTTTCGTCATACGTGACGTAACGTTGAACGTAACTAAGACAATGGCGGCTAGAAGCGTCTCTGTTGCGACCTGCAGTGCAGCGTTATTTTATGTTTTTAATTTGTAGACTTAGTTTACAAACATTCTGCCAACCATGGATTTCCAGTGGTTGGTTTTGGACTGATCTTGTTGATCGTGTACATACCCGCTGCGAACGGACTAAATAATGAAAACGCTGCTGGCAGCTGAATCCCAATACAGCTGGGAGACTTGGCTGGATGAGTCCCGGACAGAGAAGTGGAGCCGGCCACCTTCACCCTGGTCAGAGCGGACCGCGATCCTGGTAAGAGAGCGACTCTGTACCCCGACATTGAACTGCTTTCTGTGTCATTGCGACCTTACTATCAATTCAATTCAATTTAAGGGCTTTATTGGCATGGGAAACGTGTGTTAACATTGCCAAAGCAAGGGAAGTAGATAGTAAACAAAAGTGAAATAAACAATAAATATTAACAGTAAACATTACACTCAGAAGTTTCAAAAGAATAAAGACATTTCAAATGTCATATTATGTATATATACAGTGTTGTTACAATGTGCAAATAGTTAAAGTACAAATGGGAAAATAAATAAACATAAATATGGGTTGTATTTACAATGGTGTTTGTTCTTCACTGGTTGCCCTTTTCTTGTGGCAACAGGTCACAAATCTTGCAGCTGTGATGGCACACTGTGGTTTTTCACCCAGTAGATAAGGGAGTTTATCAAAATTGGGTTTGTTTTCGAATTCTTTGTGGATCGCTGTAATCTGAGGGAAATATGTGTCTCTAATATGGTCATACATTTGGCAGGAGGTTAGGAAGTGCAGCTCAGTTTCCACCTCATTTTGTGGGCAGTGTGCACATAGCCTGTCTTCTCTTGAGAGCCAGGTCTGCCTACGGCGGCCTTTCTCAATAGCAAGGCTATGGTCACTGAGTCTGTACATAGTCAAAGCTTTCATTAAGTTTGGGTCAGTCACAGTGGTCAGGTATTCTGCCACTGTGTACTCTCTGTTTAGGGCCAAATAGCATTCTAGTTTGCTCTGTTTTTTTGTTTGTTCTTTCCAATGTGTCAAGTAATTCTCTTTTTGTTTTCTCATGATTTGGTTGGGTCTAATTGTGTTGTTGTTGTTGTTGTTGTTGTCCTGGGGCTGTGTGGGGTCTGTTTGTGTTTGTGAACAGAGGCCCAGGACAAGCTTACTTAGGGGACTCTTCTCCAAGTTCATCTCTCTGTAGGTGATGGCTTTGTTATGGAAGGTTTGGGAATCGCTTCCTTTTAAGTGGTTACTATCTGCCCCGTGAGTTCCCCCAATTGTTTGTTACCGTTGTGTACTGTTGATAATCACAAGTTTACTGGAGAACTGAGACCAAGTAGAGACTTTGGACAGGGTGGATATGGTATAATAAAGGCAGTTTATTCAGAGGTAAAGATATCTGGAATCGCGTGCACGGACTCGTGCACGTGTGTAGGTCACCTAAATCATCAGAAAAATTGCCCCTCCTGAGAATTTTTTCAGGAGCCGCCACTGATCAGAAATACAGTGTAGACATTGTTAATGTTGTAAATGGCTATTGTAGCTGGAAACGGCTGATTTCAAATGGAATATCTACATAGGCATACAGAGGCCCATTATCAGCAACCATCAGTCCTGTGTTCCAATGGCACGTTGTGTTTGCTAATCCAAGTTTATCATTTTAAAAGGCAAATTGATCATTAGAAAACCCTTTTGCAATTATGTTAGCACAGCTGAAACTTTTGTGCTGATTAAAGAAGCAATAAAACGGGCCTTCTTGAGACTAGTTGAGTATCTGGAGCATCAGAAATTGTGGGTTCGATTACAGGATCAAAGTGGCCAGAAACAAATAACTTTCTTCTGAAACTCGTCAGTCTATTCTTGTTCTGAGAAATGAAGGCTATTCCATGCGAGAAATTGCCAAAAAACTGAAGATCTCGTACAACGCTGTGTACTACTCCCTTCACAGAACAGTGCAAACTGGCTCTAACCAGAATAGAAAGAGGAGTGGGAGGCCCCGGTGCACAACTGAACAAGAGGACAAATACTTAGAGTGTCTAGTTTGAGAAACCGATGCCTCACAAGTCCTCAACTGGCAGCTTCATTAAATAGTACCCGCAAAACACCAGTCTCAACTCCGGGATGCTGACCTAGGCGGAGTTGCAGAGAAAAAGCCATATCTCAGACTGGCCAATAAAAAGAAAAGATTAAAGATGGGCAAAAGAACACAGACACTGGACCTTTTCTTTGCAACTCTGCCAAGGTCAGCATCCCGGAGTCGCTTCTTCACTGTTGACGTTGAGACTGGAGCGAGTCGAGAGTTTCAAGTTCCTTGGTGTCCACATCACCAACGTACTATCATGGTCCAAACACACCAAGACAGTTGTGAAGAGGGCACGACAAAGCCTATTCCCCCTCAGGAGACTGAAATGGCATGGGTCCCCAGATCCTCAAAAGGTTCTACAGCTGCACCATCAAGAGCATCCTGACTGGTTGCATCAGCACCTGGTATGGCAACTGCTCTGCATCTGACCGTAAGGCGCTACAGAGGGTAGTGCGTACGGCACAGTACATCACTTGGGCCAAGCTCCCTGCCATCCAGGCCATATATACTAGGCGGTGTCAGAGGAAAGCCCAAAAAATTGTCAAAGACTCCAGTCACCCAAGTCATAGACTGTTCTCTCTGCTACCGCACGGCAAGAGGTCCCTGAGCGCCAAGTCTAGGACCAAAAGGCACCTTAACAGCTTATACCCCAAGCCATAAGACTGCTGAATAATTAATTAAATGGCCACCCGGACTATTTACACTGACCCCCCTCCCTTTGTTTTTACACTGCTGCTCCTCGCTGTTTATTATCTATGCATAGTCACTTTACCCCTACCTACATGTACAAATTACCTCGACTAACCTGTACCCCCGCACATTGACTCGGTACCGGTACCCGCTGTATATAGCCTTGTTATTGTTATTTTATTGTGTTACTTTTTATTATTTTTTTACTTTAGTTTATTTGGTAAATATTCTCTTAACTCTTTCTTGAACTGCATTGTTGGTTAAGGGCTTGTAAGTAAACATTTCACGGTAAGGTCTACACTTGTTGTATTCGGAGCATGTGACAAATAAAGTTTGATTTGTGTGTGTGTGTCTGTGCAGTATGTGTATAGCCCTGTGGTTGCTGTAGGTCTACCGTGTGGTTGCTGTAGAGCGTTCCCTTTAAGAGGTGACCTTCTGTACACACGTTATTCAGCACCAACTTACTGGACAGCTCCCACTGCTGAGTGGGAGAGAGAGAGAGAGAGAGAGAGAGAGAGAGAGAGAGAGAGAGAGAGAGAGAGAGAGAGAGAGAGAGAGAGAGAGAGAGAGAGAGAGAGAGAGAGAGAGAGAGAGAGAGAGAGGAGAGAGAGAGAGAGAGAGAGAGAGAGAGAGAGAGAGAGAGAGAGAGAGAGAGAGAGAGAGAGAGAGAGAGAGAGAGAGAGAGAGAGAGAGAGAGAGAAAGACAGAGAGAGAGAGAGAGAGACAGAGAGAGAGAGAGAGAGAGAGAGAGAGAGAGAGAGAGAGAGAGAGAGAGAGAGAGAGAGAGAGAGAGAGAGAGAGAGAGAGAGAGAGAGAGAGAGAGAGAGAGAGAGAGAGAGAGAGAGAGAGAGAGAGAGAGAGAGAGAGAGAGAGAGAACATGAAAACAGTAATCTTAAAGGGCTGTATTGAACTGATAAAAGTCATGTGTTTTACCATGTGGGGCTCTGTCTCAGGGCTGCTGGTCTCTCAGGGTTCTGTTAGAGCAGTCTCCTCATGCTGGTCTCTCAGGGTGTTGCTGCTCAATATGCGATATTTGACAAGAATGGTGTTGTAAACAACAGCCAACTTTCCAGGACATAGACATGTCTTATATGGTCAGAAAGCTTAAATGATCGTTAATCTGACTGCAGTGTCCAATTTACAGTAGCTATTACAGCAAAAAAAATGCCATGCTATTGTTTGAGGATAGTGCACAACAACAAAACACTGTTATCAATACAATTGGTGTCACGTTCGTTGAAAGACGGGACGGACCAAGGCGCAGCGTGATATGCGTACATGTTTATATTAACTGTTAAACACACGACAAAACAACCAACGAAACGAAACGTGAAGTCCAAGGTAGCACACACAACATACCTTAACCGTAACAAGATCCCACAACTCAATAGTGCCAATAGGCTGCCAAAGTATGGTCCCCAATCAGAGACAACGAGCGACAGCTGCCTCTGAATGGGAACCACACAGGCCAACATAGATCTATACATACTAGATCCCACATAGAAAATACTACATAAGAAAGAATATACACACCCTGACTCAACATATACGAGTCCCCTGAGTCAGGGCGTGACAGTACCCCCCCCCCCCCCAAAGGTGCGGACTGGGTTTGCGCCAGACATAGCGTTTTCCTTGATGGCCAAAAAGCTCAATTTTAGTCTCATTTGACCAGAGTACCTTCTTCCATATGTTCGGGGAGTCTCCCACATGCCTTTTGGCGAACACCAAACGTGTTTGCTTATTTTTTTATGAAAGCAATGGCTTTTTTCTGGCCACTCTTCCGTAAAGCCCAGCTCTGTGGAGTGTACGGCTTAAAGTAGTCCTATGGACAGATACTCCAATCTCCGCTGTGGAGCTTTGGAGCTCCTTCAGGGTTATCTTTAGTCTCTTTGTTGCCTCTCTGATTAATGCCCTCCTTGCCTGGTCCGTGAGTTTTGGTGGGCTGCCCTCTCTTGGCAGGTTTCTTGTGGTGCCATATTCTTTCAATTTTTTTATAATGGATTTAATGGTGCTCCGTGGGATGTTCAAAGTTTCTGATGTTTTTTTATAACCCATCACTGATCTGTACTTCTCCACAACTTTGTCCCTGACCTGTTTGAAGAGCTTATTGGTCTTCATGGTGCCGCTTGCTTGGTGGTGCCCCTTGCTTAGTGGTGTTGCAGACTCTGGGGCCTTTCAGAACAGGTGTATATATACTGAGATCATGTGACAGATCATGTGACACTTAGATTGAACACAGGTGGAATTTATTTAACTAAATATGTGACTTCTGAAGGTAATTGGTTGCACCAGATCTTATTTAGGGGCTTCATAGCAAAGGGGGTGAATACATATGCACGCAACACTTTTCCGTTATTTATTTTTTTGAATTTTTTGAAATAAGTAATTTTTTTGAATTTCACTTCACCAATTTGGACTATTTTGTGTATGTCAATTACATGAAATTCAAATAAAAATCAATTTAAATTACAGGTTGTAATGCAACAAAATATAAAAAACGCCAAGGGGGATGAATACTTTTGCAAGGCACTGTATACACTGCCAGTCAAAAGTTTGGACACACCTACTCATTCAAGGGTTTTTCTTTATTTTTATTATTTTTTACATTGTAGAATAATAGTGAAGACATCAAAACTATGAAATAACACATATTGAATCATGTAGTAACCAAAAATGTGTGAAACAAATCAAAATATATTTATATTTGAGATTCTTCAAATAGCCACCCTTTGCCTTGATGACAGCTTTGCACACTCTTGGCATTCTCTCAACCAGCTTCATGAGGTAGTCACCTGGAATGCATTTCAATTAACAGGTGTGCCTTCTTAAAAGTTCATTTGTGGAATTTCTTTCCTTCTTAATGCGTTTGAGCCAATCAGATGTGTTGTGACAAGGTAGAGGGGGTTATGCAGAAGATAGCCCTATTTGGTAAAATACCAAGTCCATATTATGGCAAGAACAGCTCAAATAAGCAAAGAGAAATGACAGTCCATCATTACATTAAGACATGAAGGTCACTCAATACGAAACATTTCAAGAACTTTTAAAGTTTATTCAAGTGCAGTCACAAAAACCATCAAGTGCTATCAAGTCCACCACGGGAATGGAAGACCCAGAGTTACCTCTGCTGCAGAGGATAAGTTCATTAGAGCTATCAGCCTCAGAAAATGCAGCCCAAATAAATGCTTCACAGAGTTCAAGTAACAGACACATCTCAACATCAACTGTTCAGAGGGGACTGTGTCAATCAGGCCTTCATGGTCGAATTGCTGCAAAGAAACCACCACTAAAGGACACCAATAAGAAGAAGAGACCTGCTTGGGCCAAGAAACATGAGCAATGGACATTAGACCGGTGGAAATGTGTCCTTTGGTCTGGAGTCCAAATGTGAGATTTTTTGTTCAAACCATTGTGTCTTTGTGATTCGCGGTGTGGGTGAATGGATGATCTCCGCATGTGTAGTTCCCACCGTAAAGCATGGAGGAGGAGGTGTGATGGTATGGTGGTGCTGTCTGCGATTCATTTAGAATTCAAGGCACACTTAACCAGCATGGCTACCACAGAATTCTGCAGCGATACGCCATCAAATCTGGTTTGGGCTTAGTGGGACTATCATTTGTTTTTCAACAGGACAATGACCCAACACATCTCCAGGCTGTGTAAGGGCTATTTTACCAAGAAGGAGAGTGATCAGATGTGCTGCATCAGATGACCTGGCCTCCACAATCCCCCGACCTCAACCCAATTGAGATGGTTTGGGATGAGTCGGATGGCAGAGTGAAGGAAAAGCAGCCAACAAGTGCTCAGCATATGTGGGAACTCCTTCAAGACTGTTGGAAAAGCATTCCAGGTGAAGCTGTTTGAGAGAATGCCAAGAGTGTGCAAAGCTGTCATCAAGGTAAAGGGTGGCTATTTGAAGAATCTCAAATATAAAATATATTTTGATTTGTTTCACACATTTTGGTTACTACATTATTCAATATGTGTTATTTCATAGTTTTGATGTCTTCACTATTAGTCTACAATTTAAAAAAAATAGTCAAAATTAAGAAAAACCCTTGAATGAGTAGGTGTGTCCAAACTTTTGACTGGTACTGTATATGTGGACTAACTAATATCACAGGCTAATTAATTTTGTGTTCAACACCTGAGAAAGTGGAAACTCAAAACACTGCCGTACATACACGTATACAACGGTCACAAGACGAGGAGATCTTTGTGTTCTATACTCGGCCTTGTCTCAGGGTAGTAAGTTAGTGGTCTGTTGATATCCTTTTGGTGGTATGGGGGCTGTGCTTTTGCAAAGTGGGGGGGTTATATCCTGCCTGGTTTTCCCTGTCCGGGGGTAACTTTGGACGGGGCCACAGTGTACCCTACCACCCCTGTCTCAGTCTCCAGTATCTCTGCTGCAATTGTCTGTGTGCCGGGGGGCTAGGGTCAGTCTGTTATATCTGGTGTATTTCCCCTGTCAAATCAAATCAAATCAAATCAAATTTTATTGGTCACATGCGCGAATACAACAAGTGCAGACATTACAGTGAAATGCTTACTTACAGCCCCTTAACCAACAGTCGTTATTTTAAACAAAAAAAGTAAGAATAAAACAACAAAAAAAAAAAAAAAAGTGTTGGAGAAAAACAAAGAGCAGAAGTAAAATAAAGTGACAGTAGGGAGGCTATAATATACAGGGGGGTAACGGTGGAGAGTCAATGTGCGGGGGCACCGGCTAGTTGAGGTAGTTGAGGTAATATGTACATGTGGGTAGAGTTAAAGTGACTATGCATAAATACTTAACAGAGTAGCAGCAGCGTAAAAAGGATGGGTGGGGGCAGTGAAAATAGTCCGGGTAGCAAGGATTAGCTGTTCAGGAGTCTTATGGCTTGTGGTAGAAGCTGTTGAGAAGTCTTTTGGACCCTAGACTTGGCACTCCGGTACAGCGCCTGCGGTAGCAGAGAGAGAGACAGTCTATCTACGCAGGGGGCTAGGGTGTCTATATCTGGTGACATCTAGACTAGGTGACTGGTGTCTTATCTGGTGTCAGGTTAGATTTTAGGTATGCTTTCTCTAATTCTCCCATCTCTCTCTCTCTCCCCTCCCGGAGGACCTGAGCCCCCATGGCTCAGGACTACCTGGCCTGACGACTCCTGGCTGTCCCCGTCCCCAGTCCACATAGTTGTGCTGCTAATCCAGTTTCCACTGTTCTGCCTGCGGCTACGGAACCCTGACCTGTTCACCGGAAAATGCTACAGTCTATACTAGCAATACAGTCTATACTAGCAATACAGTCTATACTACCAATACAGTCTATACTGGCAATACAGACTATACTAGCAATACAGTCTATACTAGCAATACAGTCTATACTACCAATACAGTCTATACTGGCAATACAGTCTATACTGGCAATACAGTCTATACTAGCAATACAGTGTATACTAGCAATACAGTCTATACTAGCAATACAGTCTATACTACCAATACAGTCTATACTAGCAATACAGTCTATACTACCAATACAGTCTATACTGGCAATACAGTCTATACTGGCAATACAGTCTATACTAGCAATACAGTGTATACTAGCAATACAGTCTATACTAGCAATACAGTCTATACTACCAATACAGTCTATACTAGCAATACAGTCTATACTGGCAATACAGTCTATACTAGCAATACAGTCTATACTAGCAATACAGTCTATACTAGCAATACAGTCTATACTACCAATACAGTCTATACTAGCAATACAGTCTATACTACCAATACAGTCTATACTAGCAATACAGTCTATACTAGCAATACAGTCTATACTAGCAATACAGTCTATACTACCAATACAGTCTATATTAGCAATACAGTCTATACTAGCAATACAGACTATACTACCAATACAGTCTATACTAGCAATAAAGTATATACTAGCAATACAGTCTATACTACCAATACAGTCTATACTAGCAATACAGTCTATACTAGCAATACAGTCTATACTACCAATACAGTCTATACTAGCAATACAGTCTATACTAGCAATACAGACTATACTAGCAATACAGTCTATACTAGCAATACAGTCTATACTAGCAATACAGTCTATACTAGCAATACAGTCTATACTACCAATACAGTCTATACTACCAATAAAGTCTATACTAGCAATAAAGTCTATACTAGCAATACAGTCTATACTACCAATACAATCTATACTAGCAATACAGTCTATACTAGCAATACAGTCTATACTACCAATACAGTCTATACTACCAATAAAGTCTATACTAGCAATAAAGTCTATACTAGCAATACAGTCTATACTACCAATACAGTCTATACTAGCAATACAGTCTATACTAGCAATACAGTCTATACTGGCAATACCGTCTATACTAGCAATACAGACTATACTACCAATACAGTCTATACTAGCAATACAGTCTATACTGGCAATACAGTCTATACTAGCAATACAGACTATACTACCAATACAGTCTATACTACCAATACAGTCTATACTAGCAATACAGACTATACTACCAATACAGTCTATACCAGCAATACAGTCTATACTAGCAATACAAAGTCTATACTACCAATACAGTCTATACTAGCATGTCTTGTCTGCAGCCCAGGGGCTTAATTTACTGGGCTAAGTGTTTGTCCCTGTCACGCCCTGACCTTGAGAGCCTGTTATTCTCTAGTTGGTTTGGTCAGGTGTGAAAATCTATGTATCTATGTTTAGATTCTATGTTATGTATTTCTACGTTGGCTGGGTGTGGTTCCCAGGCAGATGTCGATCGTTGTCTCTGATTGGGGATCATACTTAGGCAGCCATTTTGCCTACCTTTAGTTTTGGGATCTTGTTTCTGTGTGTTTGGCTTGTTTATGTTAGCCTGTAGAACTTCACGTTTCGTTGGTTTTGTTGTTTTGTTCTGTGTTTTATTCAATAAACGAACATGTACGCATACCACGCTGCACCTTGGTCTGACCCGTCTCTCAACGAACGTGACAGTCCCAGGTTCACGGTTTGAACATGTTTTTATAACGGTGGACAAAACATTCAAGACAGAACAAAAATATAATATGAAGGTTAAGAATTTTTTTATCTTTGCACCTTCAAATCTCCCCCCAAAATTTTACATTTCAAATAATGCCTAATGATTCTGTCTAACAGACATTTAGGAGTACTTAGAGTATGATTGAACAGAAAAACACCCACCTTCTCAGATTTTGTACCACATTAGCCAAGACCTGTTCATCGATAGCATCCACCTTGCCTCCAGGCCAGAGAGCCAGCAGAAACAGAAGGACCACTCCCATCATAGCTACACACATCTGAAACACACACGATGACACTATATATTCACATCTGAAACACACACGATCACACTATATATACACACATCTGAAACACACACGATCACACTATATATACACACACATCTGAAACACACAGGAACACACTATATATACACACACATCTGAAACACACAGGAACACACTATAGATACACACACATCTGAAACACACAGGAACACACTATAGATACACACACATCTGAAACACACAGGAACACACTATATATACACTGAGTATACAAAACGTTATCAACACCTGCTCTTTCCATGACAGACTGACCAGGTGAATCCAAGTGAAAGCTATCATCCCTTATTGATGTCACCTTTTAAATCCACTTCAATCAGTGTAGATGAAGGGGAGGAGACAGGTTAAAGAAGGATTTTGAAGCCTTGAGACATTTGAGAAATTGATTGTGTGCCATCCAGAGGGTGAATGGGCAAGATAAAATATTTAAGTGCCTTTGAACAGGGTATAATAGTTGGTGCCAGGCACACCGGTTTGTGTCAAGAACTGCAACGCTGCTAAGTTTTTCACGCTCAACAGTTTCCCATGTGTATCAAGAATGGTCCACCACCCAAAGGACATCTAGCCAACATGACACAACTGTGTCCAGGACATAGACATGTATTAGATGGGCAGAAAGCTTACATTTTTGTTAATCTAACTGCACTGTCCAATTTACAGTAGCTATTACAGTGAAAAAAGACCATGCTATTGTTTGAGGAGAGTGCACAACAACAAAAAACGTATCACGGCAACTGGTTTGATACTTTCACTTCTGAAAGTAAATAATGTACTTACATTCAGTAATCTTGCTCTGATTTGTCATCCTAAGGGTCCCAGAGAGAAAAAAGTAGCATAGTTTTGTTTGATAAAATCAATTTTTATATTCAAATGTAGGAACTGGATTCTACATTTGAACCCCTGCTTCTCTGGCTCCACACCCACCCTGCCCGGCCATCTAGATGTGTGAAAGTTAGTGTATAAGCTAATGATCCATCATGTATGACATTCCTGGGAGTGTGTAAACTTACATTTTGTATTACCATATAATTTTTGTATGTTCTCTATAGTTGTACTTGAAAATGTATCAATTGACCAATTCGGGCACATTTGGGCAGACTTGATAAAGAATTGTCCAGTATTGCAATGCTTCACTGTATCAATCTGAAACTTTGCACACACACTGCTTCCATCTAGTTGCCAAAATCTAAATTGCGCCTAAACTTCAATATAATATTGTGGCCTTTCTCTTGCATTTCAAAGGTGATTAAAAAATAGTGTTTTTTGGGTGGGGGGGTTGTATTGTCTTTTACCAGATCTAATGTGTTATATTCTCCTACATTAATTTCAGATTTCCACAAACTTCAAAGTGTTTCCTTTCAAATGGTATCATGTATATCCTTGCTTCAGGTCCTGAGCTACAGGCAGTTAGATTTGGGTATGTCATTTTAGGTGAAAATGGTGGGCTAAAAAGGTCCTAATAAAATAAAATCCACAATTTTGATAAGCAGTAAAGATAACATTAGATGTAAGTCAAGTAGAATACACTTACAGGCTGAAGCGTGTAGATTGTAGAAGGCTGCCTGATGTCCTCCAGATTGTAGAAGGCTGCCTGATGTCCTCTAGATTGTAGATGGCTGCATGATGTCCTCTATGCAAGACAAAACAGATAAAGGTTAACTCAAGTTATGGAAAACATCTTTAAACACACTTAGACATTTTCTTTATTCCAAACAGCAGAACAACAGTTAACACATTTAGTTTGGAGAGAAGGTAAGCACAAATACAGCCAGGTACCTGTTGAAGTCTTGTTGCTGTGTCCATGTGAGCAGCGCTTTATAAGCGTCTTCATGTCTCAATATTTATCTAGAGGGGGGGGGGGAAGGGAGGGCAAAGGGAGGGACAGAGGCTGCTGGCATCATTACCATATTTATCCAGGGAGGGACAGGTGATGCAATAGCTTTACTGGAAATAGACAGTTATTATTGACCTGGTGACAGAGTTGCTGTTAATTTCTTGCTACTTTCTTTAGATTTATGTTTTGTTTTATTCACATATTATCTCTTTCAGTGTATACATCTGCAAAATATGTTGTCTGTAAAGCCTATTGTCTCTGTCAATCCCAATAGTTATTTATACGTTTAATACAAAATTGTTAATAAAAACATGACTGCCTTATGTACCCCCTCCAAGTAAAATTCCATGTCTGCCATTTAGAATAAAATATATATACAGTACCAGTCAAGAGTTTGGACAAACCTACTCATTCAAGGGTTTTTCTTTATTTTCACTATTTTCTACATTGTAGAATAATAGTGAAGACATCAAAACTATGAAATAACACATATTGAATCATGTAGTAACCAAAAAAGTATTGAACAAATCAAAATATATTTTAGATTTTAGATTAATCAAAATAGCCACCCTTTGGCTTGATGACAGCTTTGCAGCTCTTGACATTCTCTCAACCAATTCTGTCCGAATGCACTGTAGTTTAAAAATGTATGCACTTACTAACTGTAAGTCGCTCTGGATAAGAGCGTCTGCTAAATGACTAAAATGTAAATGTAAAATGTACTCTGACCCGCCTTCTTCCGTCTTCTACGGAATTAAAATGACATAATTCACTAAGAAATTCATGATAATTCCAAGGACTTTACCAAGTAACATCATGACACATTGAAAGATTACAAGAGAGGATACACAGCACTCAATGCACACAGTCACTAACCATTAACCCTGTGCAGCTACCAACACATTACAGTCACTAACCATTAACCCTGTGCTGCTACCAACACATTACAGTCACTAACCATTAACCCTGTGCTGCTACCAACACATTACAGTCACTAACCATTAACCCTGTGCAGCTACCAACACATTACAGTCACTAACCATTAACCCTGTGCTGCTACCAACACATTACAGTCACTAACCATTAACCCTGTGTTGCTACCAACACATTACAGTCACTAACCATTAACCCTGTGCTGCTACCAACACATTACAGTCACTAACCATTAACCCTGTGCAGCTACCAACACATTACAGTCACTAACCATTAACCCTGTGCTGCTACCAACACATTACAGTCACTAACCATTAACCCTGTGCTGCTACCAACACATTACAGTCACTAACCATTAACCATGTGTTGCTACCAACATGTTACAGTCACTAACCATTAACCCTGTGCTGCTACCAACACATTACAGTCACTAACCGTTAACCATGTGCTGCTACCAACACATTACAGTCACTAACCGTTAACCCTGTGCTGCTACCAACACATTACAGTCACTAACCATTAACCCTGTGTTGCTACCAACACATTACAGTCACTAACCATTAACCCTGTGCTGCTACTGTTGTTAATAAAGAATAATGCTAATCTTTGCTGTGAGACCAAGGAGTCCGCTTACACTGTACTTTGATTATAAAGGTTTATTTATATCACAAGATTTCAGCATAAGTTTACAGATGTCTGCAGGCATCTGGAGATCAGCGACCCAAAATAATATGTTTGTTCTGACTTCCTTTGTCTCAACCAAGTATTTATAATCTTTACCATGATATGGGTGGTTTCCCATACAGACCAATCACCTGTCTCCACACAACAGACTTCCTCTGTTCTATGGGGTGCCCCCATGAAACTGCTCCCCAGATGCTCCCCTAAGCTGAATAAACATCCTCTCAGATACCATTTGAAAACATTAGCAAAGTCATAAATTCCTCAGATACCACACTACCAACATGTTACAGTCACTAACCATTAACCGTGTGATGCTACCAACATGTTACAGTCACTAACCGTTAACCCTGTGATGCTACCAACACATTACAGTCACTAACTGTTAACCCTGTATTTGTATTTTGTATTTGTATTTATTATGGATCCTCATTAGCTGCTGCTCAGGTTTCTCCATTGAACAAAGAGACAGGATGTATTTTATATCCAAGCCTAACCTGTGGTTGACCAATTAGAATTCATTGCAGTAAAATTGGGCCAATGGCCCAATACATTTACATTTACGTCATTTAGCAGACGCTCTTATCCAGAGCGACTTACAAATTGGTGCATTCACCCTATAGCCAGTGGGTTAACCACTTTACAATAATTAATTTTTTTATTTTTATTTATATATTTTTTTATTTGGGGGGGAAGGATTACTTTATCCTATCCCAGGTATTCCTTAAAGAGGTGGGGTTTCAAATGTCTCCGGAAGGTGGTGAGTGACTCCGCTGTCCTGGCGTCGTGAGGGAGCTTGTTCCACCATTGGGGTGCCAGAGCAGCGAACAGTTTTGACTGGGCTGAGCGGGAACTATGCTTCCGCAGAGGAAGGGGAGCCAGCAGGCCAGAGGTGGATGAACGCAATGCCCTCGTTTGGGTGTAGGGACTGATCAGAGCCTGAAGGTACGGAGGTGCCGTTCCCCTCACTGCTCCATAGGCAAGCACCATGGTCTTGTAACGGATGCGAGCTTCAACTGGAAGCCAGTGGAGTGTGCGGAGGAGGGGGGTGACGTGAGAGAACTTGGGAAGGTTGAACACCAGACGGGCTGTGGCATTCTGGATGAGTTGTAGGGGTTTAATACAAAGTATTCCGTTTCAGCTTCAATGTATACAGTGAGGTAAATAAGTAGTTGATCCCCTGCTGATTTTGTACATTTGCCCACTGACAAAGAAATGATCAGTCTATAATTTTAATGGTAGGTTTATTTGAACAGTGAGACAGAATAACAACAAAAAAATCCAGAAAAACGCATGTCAAAAATTTTATAAATTGATTTGCATTTTAATGAGGGAAATAAGTATTTGACCCCTCTGCAAAACATGACTTAGTACTTGGTGGCAAAACCCTTGTTGGCAATCACAGAGGTCAGTAGTTTCTTGTAGTTGGCCACCAGGTTAGCACACATCTCAGGAGGGATTTTGTCCCACTCCTCTTTGCAGATCTTCTCCAAGTCATTAAGGTTTCTAGGCTGACGTTTGGCAACTCGAACCTTCAGTTCCCCCACAGATTTTCTATGGGATTAAGGTCTGGAGACTGGCTAGGCCACTCCAGGACCTTAATGTGCTTCTTCTTGAGCCACTCCTTTATTGCCTTGGCCGTGTGTTTTGGGTCATTGTCATGCTAGAATACCCATCCACGACCTATTTTCAATGCCCTGGCTGAGGGAAGGAGGTTTTCACCCAAGATTTGACAGTATATGGCCCCGTCCATCGTCCCTTTGATGCGGTGAAGTTGTCCTGTCCCCTTAGCAGAAAAACACCCTCAAAGCATAATGTTTCCACCTCCATGTTTGACGGTGGGGATGGTGTTCTTGGGGTCATAGGCAGCATTCCTCCTCCTCCAAACACGGCGAGTTGAGTTGATGCCAAAGAGCTCCATTTTGGTCTCATCTAACAACAACACTTTCACCCAGTTCTCCTCAGAATCATTCAGATGTTCATTGGCAAAGACGGGCATGTATATGTGCATTCTTGAGCAGGGGGATCTTGCGGGCGCTGCAGGATTTCAGTCCTTCACGGCGTAGTGTGTTACCAATTGTTTTCTTGTTGACTATGGTCCCAGCTGCCTTGAGATCATTGACAAGATCCTCCCGTGTAGTTCTGGGCTGATTCCTCACCATTCTCATGATCATTGCAACTCCACGAGGTGAGATCTTGCATGGAGCCCCAGGCAGAGGGAGATTGACAGTTATTTTGTGTTTCTTCCATTTGCGAATAATCGCACCAACTGTTGTCACCTTCTCACCAAGCTGCTTGGCGATGGTCTAGTAGCCCATTCCAGCCTTGTGTAGGTCTACAATCTTGTCCCTGACATCCTTGGAGAGTTCTTTGGTTTTAGCCATGGTGGAGAGTTTGGAATCTGATTGATTGCTTCTGTGGACAGGTGCCTTTTATACAGGTAACAAGCTGAGATTAGGAGCACTCCCTTTAAGAGTGTGCTCCAAATCTCAGCTCATTACCCGTATAAAAGACACCTGGGAGCCATACATCTTTCTGATTGAGAGGGGGTCAAATACTTATTTCCCTCATTGAAATGCAAATCAATTTATAACATTTTTGACATGCGTTTTTCTGGATTTTGTTGTTGTTATTCTGTCTCTCACTGTTCAAATAAACCTACCATTAAATTTATAGGCTGATCATTCCTTTGTCAGTGGGCAAACGTACAAAATCAGCAGGTGATCAAACACTTTTTTCCCTCACTGTAGATAATTTGAACCAATGAGAACTTGCCACACGTAGCTATGAGTCCTGGACTGGAACTCCTACACAGAATGTAAACAGATGTTTAACTGAAAAACAACCCGTGTCCCTGAACCATTAATCTTCAGTTACCCATTACTGTCATGATTTAACTGGATTTGAACCCAAATGCAGACAACTACACCAAGCCAGAGAAGGTTTAACAGATTTATTTACAATGTTCAATTAGTCCAGGTTTCCAATAATAGGGGAGAGCAAGTCCAGGTTACAGGGAGGGTAACAGATCCAGATCAGGGCAGGTGTGGTACCGTAATGTCCTAGTGTCCGTGGTGAGTCCAAAAGGGAGGTCCGGTAGTGGAAAGCAGGATGGTGGTGGCAGGAGTGAAGCGGAGGCAGGAGTCAGGTTCCAATAATCTGTGGCACAGGAGAAAAGTAAATAGAACAGGCCAAAAACACAAAGAGTGAAAACAAACAGGTTGAGTCGGCAGCGAGACTAACATGGTCGTCTTGACTATGATCTGACGATGAGTGGTAAGTTTGACCGGGTCTTAAAGGCTGAGGTGATTATGGTGAATGAGCTGCAGCTGGAACCCTGACTCCCGCACACCAGACTTCACTCCTGCAATCAAGGACAGACAGAGGGGAGGGGGAGAGCAGAGAGAGAGCTACCTAGCAGCAGTAGGCCTAACAATTAAAGAAAAACAAATAGTTCCATTGAACCCTAGTTCTCTTGATCACTAGTTCTCTGCGTTGTGTATTTACCTTGAATATTCTTACACTTGCCACCCCATTCTGAAACTAACTGCAGCTCTTTGTAAAGAGTTGCAGTCATTCCAGTCGCTGTAGTACCCTGTGCTGCTCCCAACATGTTACAGTCACTAACTGTTAACCCTGTGCTGCTACCAACACGGCGCATAATTGGCCCTGCGTCGTCCAGGGTAGGGGAGGGAATGGCCGGCAGGGATGTAGCTCAGTTGGTAGAGCATGGCGTTTGCAACGCCAGGGTTGTGGGTTCAATTCCCACGGGGGGCCAGTATGAAAAATAAAATAATGTATGCACTCACTAACTGTAAGTCGCTCTGGATAAGAGCGTCTGCTAAATGACTAAAATGTAAATGTAAATGAACACATTACAGTCACTAACCGTTAACCCTGTGCTGCTACCAACACATTACAGTCACTAACCATTAACCCTGTGCTGCTACCAACATGTTACAGTCACTAACCATTAATCCTGTGCTGCTACCAACACATTACAGTCACTAACCATTAACCCTGTGCTGCTACCAGCCTGTTATGTTAATAGTGTGTAAGAGGGTTTAGGTAAAGAAATATATATGTTATTTAGAATATGTATTAAACATGTTATTGATTTCCTTTTGTACCCCCTTCAGTGTGAGAGTGTCACGATCGTCGGGTACAGAGGACCAAGGCGCAGCGTGGAAGGTGAACATATTTATTTAATTTGAATGATAACACGAACAAAAACAACAAACGATAACGTGACGTCCTCGGTCTAACACAAACCACACTGTGTACACGGAACAAGATCCCACACCCCACTGTGGCAAACAGACTGAATAAATATGGTTCCCGATCAGAGACAACCAGCAACAGCTGACACTAGTTGCCTCTGATTGAGAACCACTTTGGCCAACCTAGAAACACAACAACTAGAATACACAAAGGAAACTCACACCCTGGCTCAACATACAAGTGTCCCCAGAGCCAGGGCGTGACAGTACCCCCCCCCTAAAGGCGCGGATCCCCACTCCCTCTCTAACCCCCCAAAGTACCCCTGGTCCGGTCTGGCCCTGCTGACCGGAGCTGAACTGAACACTGGTGGAGCGGATTGCTCTAGCTCCGGCGTGGAGCAGCTGACCGGTGCCGGACCAGGCACCAGTGGAACAGGCACGGGCTGTGCCGGACTGACGACGCACACCACTGGCTTGGTGTGGGGAGCAGGCAGTCATTTGTTTTACTGTGGTTTGAATCAAAAGTGATTTTAACAGAGGTAGTGTACAACAAAACACTACTCCCATTACTACAAGTGATATTCCTATCATTATTGCCATTTTTGTAAACATTGCACCCCATTTTCCCAAAGTTAATTCCATCCAGTCCCAAACATGAGCATCATACCCTGCATTATCCTTAACCTCTTTTCGTAGCCCCTTGAGTTTAGTAATTGCTTCAGTGAAAGAACCATCCGGGGCAGTATTATTGGGGATAAAAGTACAACATTCATCTCCAAACATAACACAAACTCCACCTTTTTCCGCTAATAGCCAGTTTAGAGCCTGTCTATTCTGCCATGCCATTCTACTGGTAGCCTGTACTTGCTCTCCTAAAGCTGATAATGCAGAGTCTGTGTAATTAATAAACCTTTGTTGATTATAATAAATATAATTGATCCATTCTAGGTTTTTGTTGGTTGAAATCCAGACAAATATTGATTCAAATCCTGCTTTAATTTCATCTCTTGCCTTATATTCATTTGTAATTCCTCTGGGTTGACCTATTGCATCCAAATATACACTGGGGTCATGTTCATATGATCTTTTTACCCTTTTATAATTATTCTGTGCATCCCTATTTGTTGTTTGGTCTACCTCCCACTCCGATATAACCACCTCCTGAAGCATTTGTACTCTAGCACATACTCCCTTCCATCCTTTAAGCAAAGTAGCTCTAATCCTTTGTCCTCCACATTCCCAAAAGAAATCTGCCACTGCCACCGATTGATCCTCATAAGGAGAAATCAATGGCATTGCCAGTGTTTGCTTCTCACATTCCCCAGGGTCACCCGACCCTCCATTTGTAGCTATTACCCCAGTACTTGATCCTGCTGCCTGATAAACTGCTCTGTGGGGGGTATCTGCATTCCAGGACGTATCATTATTTAGGTGCCATGTGGTCTCACACTTTCCCTTAAATTTTCCCAAATCGTGCTCCCCATCCGTTTTATTGTAGCATTCATAATTTAGATTATAGTCTATACGGTATTTTTCCGGTGCTTCCATTTTTCTGGGCTCTATTCTGATATCAAATTTTTTACACCACTCTCCCCATCCTGCTTGATTATAGAATCTGTAATGATAGGGATTTCCCAAAAATTATAAACATTCTGCAGGACAGTAGGGCCTTTCCCCTCTTTTAAGATGACAGTAGCTTCGTTGGAAGTTAGCACAGTCCTTGTAACTGTGTGGACTTGGTATTACTATCAATTCTTTTAATGGAGAAGGAGCACATACTAAACAATTAGCTTTTCTATTAATTATTTTAGCTGAATATTGTGCCCATTTGTACCAATCATTTTGCATGGCTCCCTCCCATAGCCTTTCTATTTTTGGTGATGCTATTATTACTTTCGGTATTAATGTTGGGGCTGAGGTAGATTGTCTATTTTCCTGACTTCCCCAGTTTGTTTAAGAATCCCATACATTTTGAAAAAACCCATTTGTTCCTATTTTTTCTAATCCTGTCTTTGTTGGTTCAACTGCTATAGTAATTAGTGGTCCTTGGGTAGTGGTCATAGTTACCTTAACTATTTCAGGTTCTTCCTCCTGTCTAGATTGGTGTTTGGAAATAGGATCAATGTCCATTGTTGTTATACTATTTCCTTCTAACCCTTTAACACTATCTATTTCCAATATGTACTTTGCATTCTTTTCTTGAGTCAATTCCTTAAAGGTAATTTCCCAACTAGTGTCTCCTTTGTTAACTTCTATTTGGCAGCCATATTCATCCCAGATTGCTTTTCAATCAATTTTCAATCAATTTTATTTTATATAGCCCTTCTTACATCAGCTAATATCTCGAAGTGCTGTACAGAAACCCAGCCTAAAACCCCAAACAGCTAGTAATGCAGGTGTAGAAGCACGGTGGCTAGGAAAAACTCCCTAGAAAGGCAAAACCTAGGAAGAAACCTAGAGAGGAACCAGGCTATGAGGGGTGGCCAGTCCTCTTCTGGCTGTGCCGGGTGGAGATTATAACAGAACCATGCCAAGATGTTCAAAAATGTTCATAAGTGACAAGCATGGTCAAATAATAATCAGGAATAAATCTCAGTTGGCTTTTCATAGCCGATCATTAGAGTTTAAAACAGCAGGTCTGGGACAGGTAGGGGTTCCATAACCGCAGGCAGAACAGTTTAAACTGGAATAGCAGCAAGGCCAGGCGGACTGGGGACAGCAAGGAGTCACCACGGCCGGTAGTCCCGACGTATGGTCCTAGGGCTCAGGTCTCTCAGTTGGCTTTTCATAGCCGATCATTTAGAGTTGAAAACAGCAGGTCTGGGACAGGTAGGGGTTTCGTAGCCGCAGGCAGAACAGTTGAAACTGGAATAGCAGCAAGGCCAGGCGGACTGGGGACAGCAAGGTGTCATCATGCCCGGTAGTCCTGACGTATGGTCCTAGGGCTCAGGTTCTCAGAGAGAAAGAGAGAACGAGAGAATTAGAGAGAGCATACTTAAATTCACACAGGACACTGGATAAGACAGGAGAAGTACTCCAGGTATAACCAACTAACCCCAGCCCCCGACACATAAACTACTGCAGCATAAATACTGGAGGCTGAGACAGGAGCGGTCCGGAGACACTGTGGCCCCATCCGAAGAAACCCCGGACAGGGCCAAACAGGAAGGATATAACCCCACCCACTCCGCCAAAGCACAGCCCCCGCACCACTAGAGGGATATCCCCAACCACCAACTTACAATCCTGAGACAAGGCCGAGTATAGCCCACAGAGGTCTCCACCACAGCACAAACCAAGGGGGGGCGCCAACCCAGACAGGAAGATCACGTCAGTAACTCAACCCACTCAAGTGACGCACCCCTCCCAGGGACGGCATGAAAGAGCACCAGCAAGCCAGTGACTCAGCCCCTGCAACAGGGTTAGAGGCAGAGAACCCCAGTGGAGAGGGGAACCGGCCTGGCAGAGACAGCAAGGGCTGTTCGTTGCTCCAGCCTTTCCGTTCACCTTCACACTCCTGGGCCAGACTACACTCAATCATATGACCTACTGAAGAGATAAGTCTTCAGTAAAGACTTAAAGGTTGAGACCGAGTCTGCGTCTCTCACATGGGTAGGCAGACTGTTCCATAAAAATGGAGATCTATAGGAGAAAGCCCTGCCTCCCGCTGTTTGCTTAGAAATTCTAGGGACAATTAGGAGGCCTGCGTCTTGTGACCGTAGCGTACGTATTGGTATGTACGGCAGGACCAACTCGGAAAGATAGGTAGGAGCAAGCCCATGTAACGCTTTTATAGGTTAACAGTAAAACCTTGAAATCAGCCCTTGCCTTAACAGGAAGCCAGTGTAGGGAAGCTAGCACTGGAGTAATATGATCAAATTTCTTGGTTCTAGTCAGGATTCTAGCAGCCGTATTTAGCACTAACTGAAGTTTATTTAGTGCTTTATCCGGGTAGCCGGAAAATAGAGCATTGCAGTAGTCCAATCTAGAAGTAACAAATGCATGGATCAATTTTTCTGCATCATTTTTGGACAGAAAATTTCTGATTTTTGCAATGTTACGTAGATGGAAAAAAGCTGTCCTTGAAACAGTCTTGATATGTTCGTCAAAAAGAGAGATCAGGGTCAAGAGTAACGCCTAGGTCCTTCACAGTTTTATTTGAGACGACTTTACAACCATCAAGATTAATTGTCAGATTTAACAGAAGATCTCTTTGTTTCTTGGGACCTAGAACAAGCATCTCTGTTTTGTCCGAGTTTAAAAGTAAAAAGTTTTCAGCCATCCACTTCCTTATGTCTGAAACACAGGCTTCTAGCGAGGGCAATTTTGGGGCTTCACCATGCTTCATTGAAATGTACAGCTGTGTGTCATCCGCATAGCAGTGAAAGTTAACATTATGTTTTCGAATAACATCCCCAAGAGGTAAAATATATAGTGAAAACAATAGTGGTCCTAAAACGGAACCTTGAGGAACACCGAAATGTACAGTTGATTTGTCGGAGGACAGACCATTCACAGAGACAAACTGATATCTTTCCGACAGGTAGGATCTAAACCAGGCCAGAACTTGTCCGTGTAGACCAATTTGGGTTTCCAGTCTCTCCAAAAGAATGTGGTGATCGATGGTGTCAAAGGCAGCACTAAGGTCTAGTAGCACGAGGACAGATGCAGAGCCTCGGTCTGACGCCATTAAAAGGTCATTTACCACCTTCACAAGTGCAGTCTCAGTGCTATGATGGGGTCTAAAACCAGACTGAAGCATTTCGTATACATTGTTTGTCTTCAGAAAGGCAGTGAGTTGCTGCGCAACAGCTTTTTCTAAAATTTTTGAGAGGAATGGAAGATTCGATATAGGCCGATAGTTTTTTATATTTTCCGGGTCAAGGTTTGGCTTTTTCAAGAGAGGCTTTATCACTGCCACTTTTAGTGAGTTTGGTACACATCCGGTGGATAGAGAGCTGTTTATTATGTTCAACATAGGAGGGCCAAGCACAGGAAGCAGCTCCTTCAGCAGTTTAGTAGGAATAGGATCCAGTATGCAGCTTGAAGGTTTAGAGGCCATGATTATTTTCATCATTGTGTCAAGAGATATAGTACTAAAACACTTAAGTGTCTCTCCCGATCCCAGGCCCTCGCAGAGCTGTGCAGATCCAGGACAGCTAAGCCCTGGAGGAATACGCAGATTCAAAGAGGAGTCCGTAATTTGCTTTCTAATGGTCATGATCTTTTCCTCAAAGAAGTTCATGAATTTATCACTGCTGAAGTGAAAACCATCCTCTCTTGGGGAATGCTGCTTTTTAGTTAGCTTTGCAACAGTATCAAAAAGAAATTTTGGATTGTTCTTATTTTCCTCGATTAATTTGGAAAAGTAGGATGATCGAGCAGCAGTGAGGGCTCTTCGGTACTGCACGGTACTGTCTTTCCAAGCTAGTCGGAAGACTTCCAGTTTGGTGTGGCGCCATTTCCGTTCCAATTTCCTGGAAGCTTGCTTCAAAGCTCGGGTATTTTCTGTATACCAGGGAGCTAGTTTCTTATGACAAATGTTTTTCGTTTTTAGGGGTGCAACTGCATCTAGGGTATTGCGCAAGGTTAAATTGAGTTCCTCAGTTAAGTGGTTAACTGATTTTTGTCCTCTGACGTCCTTGGGTAGGCAGAAGGAGTCTGGAAGGGCATCAATGAATTTTTGTGTTGTCTGAGAATTTATAGCACGACTTTTGATGCTCCTTGGTTGGGGTCTGAGCAGATTATTTGTTGCGATTGCAAACGTAATAAAATGGTGGTCCGATAGTCCAGGATTTTGTGGAAAAACATTAAGATCTACAACATTTATTCCATGGGACAAAACTAGGTCCAGAGTATGACTGTGGCAGTGAGTAGGTCCAGAGACATGTTGGACAAAACCCACTGAGTCGATAATGGCTCCGAAAGACTTTTGGAGTGGGTCTGTGGACTTCTCCATGTGAATATTAAAATCACCAAAAATTAGAATATGATCTGCTATGACTACAAGGTCTGATAGGAATTCAGGAAACTCAGAGAGGAACGCTGTATATGGCCCAGGAGGCCTGTAAACAGTAGCTATAAAAAGTGATTGAGTAGGCTGCATAGATTTCATGACTAGAAGCTCGAAAGATGAAAACGTCATTTTTTTTTTTTGTAAATTGAAATTTGCTATCGTAAATGTTAGCAACACCTCCGCCTTTGCGGGATGCACGGGGAATATGGTCACTAGTGTAACCAGGAGGTGAGGCCTCATTTAACACAGCAAATTCATCAGGCTTAAGCCATGTTTCAGTCAGGCCAATCACATCAAGATTATGATCAGTGATTAGTTCATTGACTATGACTGCCTTTGAAGTGAGGGATCTAACATTAAGTAACCCTATTTTGAGATGTGAGGTATCACGATCTCTTTCAATAATGGCAGGAATGGAGGAGGTCTTTATCCTAATAAGATTGCTAGGGTGAACACCACCATGTTTAGTTTTGCCCAACCTAGGTCGAGGCACAGACACAGTCTCAATGGGTATGGCTGAGCTGACTACACTGACTATGCTATTGGCAGACTCCACTAAGCTGGCAGGTTGGCTAACAGCCTGCTGCCTGGCCTGCACCCTATTTCACTGTGGGGCTAGAGGAGTTAGAGCCCTATCTATGTTGGTAGATAAGAGGAGAGCACCCCTCCAGCTAGGATGGAGTCCGTCACTCCTCAGCAGGTCAGGCTTGATCCTGTTTGTGGGTGAGTCCCAGAAAGAGGGCCAATTATCCACAAATGTTATCTTTTGGGAGGGGCAGAAAACAGTTTTCAACCAGCGATTGAGTGCTGAGACTCTGCTGTAGAGCTCGTCACTTCCCCTAACTGGGAGGGGGCCAGAGACAATTACTCGATGCCGACACATCTTTCTAGCTGATTTACACGCTGAAGCTATGTTGCACTTGGTGACCTCTGACTGTTTCATCCTAACATCGTTGGTGCCGACGTGGATAACAATATCTCTATACTCTCTACACTCGCCAGTTTTAGCTTTAGCCAGCACCATCTTTAGATTAGCCTTAACGTCGGTAGCCCTGCCCCCTGGTAAACAGTGTATGATCGCTGGGTGATTCGTTTTAAGTCTAATACTGCGGGTAATGGAGTCGCCAATGACTAGGGTTTTCAATTTGTCAGAGCTAATGGTGGGAGCCTTCGGAGTCTCAGACCCCGTAACGGGAGGAGTAGAGACTAGAGAAGACTCAGACTCAGACTCCGACTTCGCTACATAATGGGGAAAACCGGTTGAAGGTTTCTGTCGGCTGAATGAGCGACACCGGTTGAGCATTCCAACAGTATTTCCCTCCAGAAGCCATGAGAAAGTTGTCCGGCTGCGGGGACTGTGCGGGGGATTTATACTAACGTTACTGTCTGTACTTGCTGGTGGCACAGACGCTGTTTCTTCCTTTCCTACACTGATATTACTCTTGCCTAACGATTGCGTCTGAAGCTGGGCTTGTAGCACAGCTATTCTCGCCGTAAGGCGAGAATTCTCCTGTATATTATGAGTACAGCGACTGCAATTAGAAGACATCATGTTAATGTTACTACTTAGCTTCGGCTGTTGAAGATGTTGATGAACCATGTCCAGATGAAGCGTCCGGAGTGAAAAAGTTGAATAAGGGAAAAAAGTTGCGATGGAAAAAAGGAAAATAACGTAAAGTTGGCAGCTAAAACGCACAGGAAAGTGACTCTTCTGTCTCGGGATAAACGTCCCGGGGTGAAAAAAGTTTAACGAAAAAGATGAGTGAGGACAAAACTAAAAAGTTGGTAAATTTGTTGAACACAGAGATTAATTAAACGTTTATTAAAAGTAAAACGTGAATAGTTTGGCAGGTAGCCAAGTAGCAACAAACAGCAGAGCAGCACGGAGACAATGCGGAAGCGAGACGGAAGTTTGATGTTTAGCCCACCCACAAAGTGATTTTTCTGGCAGAGGTTTTATCCTACGTATTGAAAAGGATCTTTGAGTTTCTTCAACTGTCAGTACTTGCGCTGGAATAGAAATACTAGTTCGAGCTATCCCCAATGGTACATGCTTTTTTATTCTATTCTTCAATCTAACTTTAGGGGCCAATTTCTTAAGCACTGATGGAATCATGAGATGTTTAGCTTGTTTTATATCCATTATTTTTCCATGTCTATTTACTTTTGGCTCAACTTCTACACAATGATTTTTTAGACATTTTATTCTAAACATTACATATCCTTCAATCTGACATTTCCCCAATCTAGGCCATCCTGTATACGATACTTGTTATTTGTTTACAACAGCAATTCTTCCTGGCTCAGTAAGACTATCTCTAGAATATTGTATAGTTGTAGGCAGACCCACCACCATCTCTCCTAGGTTAACTGCTATTACCGTTAGAGCAATTCCACAGTTCTTAAATTGTCGGAGATCATGTGAGGGCAGAGAAGTCAATTGTGGGAAAGTCTCTTTCCTCAACAGCAGAGGAGTCTCTTCCTTCAATGGTAGAAAGATTGCTTCTTCCTCCTTCTCCTGTTGTCCCTCCACTCCCTGGGTGTCTGCTTGTGTTTGGGGGATCTGCCAATGCAGGCATCCTATCAGCAGTATTCCCCACATCATCAGGCCCCACCTCCCGACTCTCCGGATTTTCAGGTGGGAGTGCCTGTTGTCCTTCGACGTTGGCACTTGGACTCGTGCATGCTTCTTCTTCTTGGACTCCATCTGGTGCCTCGACATCCTCCTCTTCCCCATGGCTCGCCGATGGCAGACCGGTTCTCTTCGGGACCCTGGTGCAGTGGTTTAGATGGTACCACGTCGTGCTTCCTTCCACCTGTACTGCTGTGGGCGTCGCTCGGATCACCGTATATGGTCCTTCTCTCCTGGGCTCGTTCCACTTCCTACGAAACACTCGGATGTAGACTTGATCTCCTGGAATCACTGGCCCTGGCTCCTCTGGTCCAGGTTCGGTTCTCGCCTTTTCCTGGAGATAGATCACTTTATGTATAGCAGTTAGTTGTCTTACATATGCTTTAAGTTCCATCTCTAATTGTTCCAATGAGGGTCCTTTGTAGGGCCCTCTTAGACCTGGCACTGGCATGGGTCGACCCGTAAGCATTTCATGCGGGGTTAGATGCGTATTTCTGTTAGTTTGCATGCGATAACTCATCAATGCTAGTGGTAGTGCATCCACCCAATTGAGCTTTGCACTAGCACAGATTTTATTCAGTTTAGCCTTGAGGGTGCCATTAATTCTCTCAACCATCCCCTGAGATTGCGGCCAATACACACACCCTAATCTTTGCTTAATCCTTAGCTGCTGTAATACTTGCTTCACTGTTTTCTGAATAAACGCTGATCCATTGTCTGAACTGATTTCTGTTGGTATTCCGAATCTGGGTATTACTTCTCTAGTTAGAAATTTGATTACTGTTCCTGATCCTAGATCTACTGAGGGTACCGCTTCTACCCATCTACTGAATCTATCTATGATTACTAGCATGTACCTTTTGCCATTCACCTTTTTTATCATATCTACATAGTCCCATGACTAAATGTCGAAATGGTCCTTCAGGAACCGGTATGTGCCCTATAGGCGTTGTTATTCCTTTCCTTACATTGTTTTGTGCACACACCTCACATCTTGCTAATGCCTCATCTATTGTTGCCTGTAGGTATGGAGACCAGTATCCTTGTTTTTTAATTTTCCTTACTATTTCCCCCCTTGCGCAATGGTCAAAACCATGCGCGTAAGTTATCAGTAAGCTGAGCAACACAATGGGTGCTACTATGGTTCCTTCATGAGACCTCCATAATCCCTTCACATCTTTGGTGGCCCCTCTTTGGTGCCACATAGTCTGTTCATAAGGTCCTGCTCTTTCCTGCATCCTTATTATATCGTCTGGCTGTGGCATGGATTCAATAATGACCATTGGTGCTGTTAACACTGGGACAGTGCATCTAGATGCCTTTCTTGCAGCTTCATCACCTGCATTGTTTCCTTTAGTTATAAATCCTTTTCCTTTTCTATGCGCCTGACATTTCACTATCGCCAATTTAGTGGGATACATTAACGCCATCATTAATTCCACAATCTGCTCGTGGTGTTGTATGGGTGTACCATCACTTTTCTTGAACCCTCGCTGCTTCCAGACTGCCCCAAATAGATGACACACCCCATGTGCATATGCTGAATCAGTATAGATATTAACAGTTTTTCGTTTTCCTAGGATGCAAGCTGCAGTGAGTGCTTTTAGTTCAGCCAACTGGGCTGAGCATGGCTGTGGACAGTACTCTGCTATCACCTCTTTGAAACGTTCTCCTTGTTTTTGCACTACTGCATAGCCTGCATGATTTCCCACATTATCTTTATAACAGGATCCATCAACAAAATACTCTTCTATGCACTCTTCCCCTAGGCTGGACAACGGGGTTGACTCTAAGTCTGGCCTTAGTTGAGTAAATGTCAATGAATCTGCTACACAGTCATGTGCTTGCCCCTCAAACTCTAAGGGGATTCTTTCAGCTGGGTTTACTGTACTGCATCGTTTAATGGAAACATCTGGATAGGTCAAGAGAGTCAAGTATTCCAAAGTTCTAGCATTGGTAAGGACAAACTTCCCTTGTTCTATTAGTTCCACTATTTTATGGTGTGTATATATTATTACCGGGTATCCCATAGTAATTGTGGACGCTTTGTCTTATGCATATTGTAATGCAGCTAGACCTTGATAACAGGGTGGATATCCCTGGGCAACAGAATCTAGTTTAGAACTATAATACGTACCGCTGTTGCATACCTATCACATCTATTTGCCACATACAACAAGAATGGTTTTGTGTAATCTGGGGCTGATAGAGCCGGAGCTGACTGTATTTCCTTCTTTATTGTTTCGAACGCAGTCAATGCATCACTGTTCCATTCCAGGCTTGCTCTAAGGTCTAGTTGTCCTGCTTCTTTGATGATTTCTCGCAGAGGAGCAGATTTAACTGCATACTCCTCTATCCAGTCTGAGCTGAATCCAGTCATCCCTAAGAACGTCATTATCTGAGCAACTGTTTGAGGTAGTGGTGCCTTGCTGATTCCTTCCAATTGTCCTGGTGCTATTGCCTTTGTTCCATGTGCAATTGTTCTTCCTAGATATTCAACTTGAGATTGGCAATACTGAAGTTTCTTTTTTGACACCTTGTGTCCTCCTTCTGCCAGTCGCTTTAAAACCTTAATAGAATCAGCATGGCATTGTTCTAAGGAGGGAGCGCAGATCAACAGGTCATCCACGTACTGGATCAATGTTCCTTCAAGTATTAGATCTTCTAGATCTACTCTTAACACCCGATTGAGCACATGAGGAGAATGCTTAAATCCCTGTGGAGATCGAGTATATGTAAGTTGTTTACCTTTGTAGGTAAATGCAAACAAGTGTCTGCATTCTTCTGCCAGGGGCACACTAAAAAATGCTCCACATAGGTCAATCACTGTGAAGTACTTTGCTTCTGGGGGAACATTGGTGAGTAGCGTATGAGGGTTTGGAACATCAGCAGGCCAATCTTGTACTATTTCATTTATGGCCCTTAAATCATGTACCAGCCTCCACGTTTTCCCATCTGCTTTAAGGACCGGCAACAAAGGTGTGTTACAACAACTTTGTGTTTCTATTAGTACTCCTGCTTTTATCAGTCCTTCAATTGTGCCACTGATGCCCTCTTCTGCTTCAGGTTTCATATAGTATTGAGCCCTCCAAGTGGGCTTAACATGTGGCTTTGTTTTGACAAACACAGGACTTGCCGATTTTACCATTCCAACATCTGTATCATGTTGTGACCATACCTCCTGAGGTATGTTTTTCTCCATTTCCTGTTTTAGCTTGTCCTCAAATTCTGTTACTTCCCCTAGCTGTGTTAGCTGTTGGGATGTAACTTGCACTGCCCTGGGGTCCCCAGTCATTATTGTAGTATGGTGTATCTTGATTAAGGCTTTATCTTTCGAGTGATAAATCAGAGGATTTTCTGTTTTGTTCCATTGAATTGTTTTTGCTCGCATCATCATGGTGCCCAAATCCTTAGCCTCCATTCCCTTGTTCACCAGCAAGGTAATGTGTGGGGCAGCTTCAGAAACATTATACCATTTTGCCACAAAGTCTGAGCCATCCATGTCCGTCACCTCCATTGCTGCTCCTTGTTTTCCTATAATTATGTACTGAGACATTATATGTACTGATTTCCCATTTGTATTTAACAACCACAGTTGCTCTAAAAGATCATCACGATAGGGATCATATTGCATGGTGCAGTGAAATTCTGACTTTCCTCTTTCCGCTTCTGGTAACTGAGCCTGAATAAACCTACCCCATTTCTTTACTACTCTATCTACTTCTGTCTCAATATCCCCTAAACAATAGACATTTGCTGTATCCTGTTTCATTACCTTTTGTAAGTTTAACCCTGCCCTCTCTATAATTACTCCTTCAGAGGAACATCGAATTTGTATACCCATTTTGCATAGGGCATCTCTTCCCAATAGATTGACAGGGGTGTGTTCTGATACAAGTATAGGGAGGGTTGCGGATTTGTCATCCGCTGTCAGACGAACTGGAGCTGTCATTGGAATTAACTGCGTTTGTCCCGAGAATCCTATAGTTTTTGCATATTTGCCAGACATGGGGAGGTGAGAGGCATAATTTGGACTTACACAAGTGTAAGTGGCTCCAGTATCAACCATCATAGGTGTGCCACTGTTCTCTATTTGAACCTGCAGCATAGGTTCTTGATCAGCTTGTGTAGTTAGTACTGTAAACTGACCCTCCCCGGTAGGATTCTCTGGGCACCCCTAGTACCCCTGATTAGGCCCAGCCCATGGATTCACAGGACCTTGGATTTGTTGCTGATTTTGTTGCCAGCCGCCAGGTTGCTTCCAATTATTTTGGTTTTTGTTCCCCTGTTGTTGCCAGGGGTTTGTGGGGCAGTTTCGTCTGATATGCCCTTGCTGCTGGCATCCCCAGCAAATTCCAGGTTGCCCTTGTGGGCCCTGATTTCCTCCTTTTGGATTATTTTGCTGAAATTTTTGTTGTTTATTGTTATTATTCCATTGCCGGGGTTGTTGTGCATACACATTCACTACTGGTACTGTGGGTTGTACTTGGGCCTGTGGCGCGGGAGGCAGACATGGCCCTCCTGGAGTAACTGCAGCCATCATTCCTGTTTCATTCGCAGGTGCTGTTACTGGGGCCTGGATTTTCTTCTTCCCTCTGTTTGTCAGTTCTTCCAATTGGAGTTGAGTCAGTTTCCTCTGAATGTCTCTCCCCTGCTCCATAAGTCTCTGTTCATCCTTTCTGTGTTTTTCTACTGCATGTATCACATGGTCACATAATTCTTTGTGTGTCTTTGAGGTTAGTCCCACCACATCCTCCAGCCTGCTTCTTACTGATTGGGGCATTGCCTCTATTATGGAGTTTCGGAATAGAGTTGTCATCAGTGGGTCCCCTTCTGGATCTCGTTCCGTTTCCAGTCTCCATCGTTTCATCTGTTCATGTAGATAGGCAGCTGGATTCTCAGTTTCTCCCAGTGTCCCCCCTTTCAGTGACTTGGGGTCAATTCTCGCCGGGTATTCCAGTCTTAGTGCTTTCCAGACTTCGGGGCGGTGTGAATCAAAGTCCATCCCATCTCCTTGTGGGTCACTCACTTCTCTACTCAGGTCACTGTTCCCCAGTATATCCTCCATCTTTGCCTTTCCAACCACCCTTGCCAACAGTGCCTTCAGATCCCCCACAGCCAGCAGTTTCCCCATGGTCTGTTCCTCAAAAATCCTAATCCATTTTCCCGCCCCATCATGCAAATCTGGCAGACGGGCAACCAATCCTTCCAGGTCCTGTGATCCCCATGGAACATAGTGAGCCTGGGTACCTTTTATCAGAATTGGATATTGTCCCTTATATTTTTCAGGTCTTCTCAATGTTCTCCTATTGCGCAATCTTTCTTCCCTTACGCCTTGATTGCAATCTCCCCATATCTCAGCTGATGCTCCTTCTTCCCCCTCTAGCTCTCTGCCTGTATGCTGTCTTACCTCACTTTGCTCCCTCTTTTTTTCTTCCTTTTCTCTCAACATTCGCCTCATCCTGTCAATTTCTCTCTCTATTTGTTCGTTTGTTGCTTCAATATCTGCCATTTCTCCATCTGAGAGTTCTCCATCATCTCTCTTCGTCATTTTCATTCTTCCCAATGCTTCCCTCAGCTCTCCATAGCAGTCCAATCTATTTGGCTTAATTTCTACCCTTCGCTTGATTCCTTCTGTTTCCTTTGAGTCTTTTTCCATCCTTTGGGAGGATGTAAACAAAGGTCTTTCTTCTTCCATTTCTATTTCTCCTTTTATTGATACTACTCCGGACACCTGGGGATATTGTCCACCAACATGTGGTGGGGGTCCCACAGACCAATCTGCTTTCTTTTTGTTTGTTTTCTCATCATCTTTTCTCAACATGTTTCTGGCTTCTCGCATGTTCTTTAGCAATCCTTCTCCTTCCATTTTGAACATGTTGAGTACTTCTTTTTCTCTTTCTTTTTTGACGCTTCTCTTCTTTCCTGTGTCTTTTGCTTTATGGTTCTTTATCAGTGTTTCTATTTCCTCACACACCGAGACATCAAATGTTCCTCCTTCTGGCCATTTGGTGCCCATTTTCCTGGTGCGTTTCTCCCATTTTTCAGATGTTTTCGCTATTTCTTACTTGCCTAAGGGATACCTGGCACTCAGTATTTCTACCGCCGTTTTATTCATATTTATGGCCTTTTTAATCTAATTTAGTATTCCTCCTATTTATTTATTCTTATATTAGTATTTGCTTTTATTGTTAGACTATTTGTGCTTCTTTGATTATTGTTTGGTTAGAACTTATTTATTATTAATGGGCATTTGACAGTCTCCTTATATCATAATAATATTTCCTGATGTCCACTTTTCTTTTGTGTGGACACCTCATAAATCTTTCCCTTAATCGTGTTTTTATCTTAGCTTTAAATCACTCAGCTATATTCCTTATGTAATAATAAAATGATTTATCCTGATGTCCACTTTTCTTTTGTGTGGACACCTCATAAATCTTTCCCTTCCAAGGACAGAGATTTTCACACTCACTTGCACTCTCACTCTTTCACTCTTGGTGTGAGACCGGGTGCGTCCCTCATACCAGGTTACACTTAAGTAAGGGTCCAGAGAAGGTGCGCCAACCTTTCCCCAACAAGGACAGAGATTTTCACACTCACTTGCACTCTCACTCTTTCACTCTTTCACTCTTGGTGTGAGACCGGGTGCGTCCCTCTTACCAGGTTACACTTAAGTAACGGTCCAGAGAAGGTGCGCCAACCTTTCCCCACCAAGGACAGAGATTTTCACACTCACTTGCACTCTCACTCTCTCACTCTTTCACTCTTTCACTCTTGGTGTGAGACCGGGTGCGTCCCTCTTACCAGGTTACACTTAAGTAACGGTCCAGAGAAGGTGCGCCAACCTTTCCCCACCAAGGACAGAGATTTTCACACTCACTTGCACTCTCACTCTTTCACTCTTTCACTCTTGGTGTGAGAACGGGTGCGTCCCTCTTACCAGGTTACACTTAAGTAACGGTCCAGAGAAGGTGCGCCAACCTTTCCCCACCAAGGACAGAGATTTTCACACTCACTTGCACTCTCACTCTTTCACTCTTTCACTCTTGGTGTGAGACCGGGTGCGTCCCTCTTACCAGGTTACACTTAAGTAACGGTCCAGAGAAGGTGCGCCAACCTTTCCCCACCAAGGACAGAGATTTTCACACTCACTTGCACTCTCACTCTTTCACTCTTTCACTCTTGGTGTGAGATCGGGTGCGTCCCTCTTACCAGGTTACACTTAAGTAACGGTCCAGAGAAGGTGCGCCAACCTTTCCCCACCAAGGACAGAGATTTTCACACTCACTTGCACTCTCACTCTTTCACTCTTTCACTCTTGGTGTGAGACCGGGTGCGTCCCTCTTACCAGGTTACACTTAAGTAACGGTCCAGAGAAGGTGCGCCAACCTTTCCCCACCAACGACAGAGATTTTCACACTCACTTGCACTCTCACTCTTTCACTCTTTCACTCTTGGTGTGAGACCGGGTGCGTCCCTCTTACCAGGTTACACTTAAGTAACGGTCCAGACAAGGTGCGCCAACCTTTCCCCACCAAGGACAGAGATTTTCACACTCACTTGCACTCTCACTCTTTCACTCTTTCACTCTTGGTGTGAGACCGGGTGCGTCCCTCTTACCAGGTTACACTTAAGTAACGGGTCCAGAGAAGGTGCGCCAACCTTTCCCCACCAAGGACAGAGATTTTCACACTCACTTGCACTCTCACTCTTTCACTCTTTCACTCTTGGTGTGAGACCGGGTGCGTCCCTCTTACCAGGTTACACTTAAGTAACGGTCCAGAGAAGGTGCGCCAACCTTTCCCCACCAACCACCGACACTTCAAACGACCTCAAACACAGCTTCTCTCCTCAACACAGAAAATGAGCTGTTATCTGCAGGATTTCTTATTATTCTCATTCATATAGATGAGCAGCCACTTGTGCCCAAATGAATCAGACAGTTGAATGACTCACAGCTGCCAAAGCAAACCACTCACTCACACAAGATGAGCAGACCTACTCTTTTTAACACTATCAAAATGTTTAAGCCCTTGTGACTATTTAACCCGTTCACCTACTCAGGATGACCGGTGTTACTCCAATTTATGGTGTCACCTACGCCGGATGACCTAACTTTTTTTACCTGATCGACCCTACCTAATTTTGGCATCACCACAACACAGGATGATGCCCTACCTGCCCGTTCAGACCTCTGGAGTGCTAAGTTTAGCTCTCCAAAGCGGTATCCACAGGATTTATATTTATTTAGCCCAGGTGTTACACTTCCTCTACACACCTGGACTTCTACTTCGCTTTCCTAAGCGACCTGTAAATTCTGCCCTATTTTTTCTGTTACACTTCCTCAACACAGAAAAAGGAGCGGTATTACACAGGATTTCTGCCTACCTAAGCAGCCTATAAACGATACACTTTCGCTACACGTTTATAGCGGTATTCGAAGGACTTAACATGTTATTGTCTGATCGCTCAACCAGCTGGACAGCCGCCCGTGTCGAAATGACCCAGACAGAGCGATCAGCAAAATGAATCAAATGAATCGACCGAATCGAACAGACGCATCAGATGAGCAACCGAGTGACCCCGACGATTGAACGCACGAGTTGAGCAGTCGAATCAAACAGATCAATCAGACTGTCCAACTCAGCAACCCGAATGAGACAGATTAATCATCCAACCTGACCACAATCTATCAAATCACAATGGATTAAACAGAATTAGTAGCAGGATGAACAATTGAATCAAATGTTTTGAAGAAACGGTTCAGACAAACAACCGAGTGTCATTGACGAGTACAAGACGCATCAAACCGTCGGTTTAGTCAAACAGATGCATTCATACTGACCAAATGATCAACTCAAACGAGACAGATAACCCACCCCACTCAACCACAATGACTGACCTACACCAACCCAGGCAGACCTATTTATACTATTTTCTACTTATTGCAACCCTCGAGGCTTTTCATCATTTAGCATGTATTTTAAATTCAAAAGCTCCCAGTGTCTAATTTTCTGGTTCTTATATTTGGAGAGACCTACTAGGTATTTCTGCAGATGTTGCCGAGCCCGGATCGAACCACACAAACGTTATACTATTTAAGTAAGAACTTGGCTTACCTCTTAAAAGGGGCCGCTTTTGTTTGTATGGTCCGTCCAATCCGTTTCACAACTGCAGATGTACACCGTCTCTGATCCCTATTTTTCCACTCCTGGACAAGCTCGCCAATATGTTGTAGAAATATTTGACTAATAGATAATCAACTCAAAAATATCTTTCAAGACACCGGAGCTTGTGAATTCAAGAATTAGACTTTATTGCATAACAAAGCCGAGCTTGCCCCATGGAACAACTGTCTCTCTCTGGCTTAGAGAGCAGGAACGGGCCGAGCCGGGCTGACGAAGCGCACCACAGACTTGGTGCGGGGAGCAGGAACAGGCCGGGCCGGGCTGGCGACGCGCACCATAGGCTTGGTGCGGGGAGCAGGAACAGGCCGGACCGGGCTGACGAAGCGCACCATAGGCTTGGTGCGGGGAGCAGGAACAGGCCGGGCCGGGCTGGCGACGCGCACCATAGGCTTGGTGCGGGGAGCAGGAACTGTTGTAGAAATATTTGACTAATAGATAATCAACTCAAAAATATCTCTCAAGACACCGGAGCTTGTGAATTCAAGAATTATACTTTAATGCATAACAAAGACGAGCTTGCCCCATGTAACAACTGTCTCTCTCTGGCTTAGAGATCTCTTATACAGTGGGGAGAACAAGTATTTGATACACTGCCGATTTTGCAGGTTTTCCTACTTACAAAGCATGTAGAGGTCTGTAATTTTTATCATAGGTACACTTCAACTGTGAGAGACGGAATCTAAAACAAAAATCCAGAAAATCACATTGTATGATTTTTAAGTAATTAATTTGCATTTTATTGCATGACATAAGTATTTGATACATCAGAAAAGCAGAACTTAATATTTGGTACAGAAACCTTTGTTTGCAATTACAGAGATCATACATTTCCTGTAGGTCTTGACCAGGTTTGCACACACTGCAGCAGGGATTTTGGCCCACTCCTCCATACAGACCTTCTCCAGATCCTTCAGGTTTCGGGGCTGTCGCTGGGCAATACGGACTTTCAGCTCCCTCCAAAGATTTTCTATTGGGTTCAGGTCTGGAGACTGGCTAGGCCACTCCAGGACCTTGAGATGCTTCTTACGGAGCCACTCCTTAGTTGCCCTGGCTGTGTGTTTCGGGTCGTTGTCATGCTGGAAGACCCAGCCACGACCCATCTTCAATGCTCTTACTGATGGAAGGAGGTTGTTGGCCAAGATCTTGCGATACATGGCCCCATCCATCCTCCCCTCAATACGGTGCAGTCGTCCTGTCCCCTTTGCAGAAAAGCATCCCCAAGGAAGGATGTTTCCACCTCCATGCTTCATGGTTGGGATGGTGTTCTTGGGGTTGTACTCATCCTTCTTCTTGCTCCAAACACGGCGAGTGGAGTTTAGACCAAAAAGCTCTATTTTTGTCTCATCAGACCACATGACCTTCTCCCATTCCTCCTCTGGATCATCCAGATGGTCATTGGCAAACTTCAGATGGGCCTGGACATGCGCTGGCTTGAGCAGTGGGACCTTGCGTGCGCTGCAGGATTTTAATCCATGACGGCGTAGTGTGTTACTAATGGTTTTCTTTGAGACTGTAGTCCCAGCTCTCTTCAGGTCATTGACCAGGTCCTGCCATGTAGTTCTGGGCTGATCCCTCACCTTCCTCATGATCATTGAAGCCCCATGAGGTGAGATCTTGCATGGAGCCCCAGACCGAGGGTGATTGACCGTCATCTTGAACTTCTTCCATTTTCTAATAATTGCGCCAACAGTTGTTGCCTTCTCACCAAGCTGCTTGCCTATTGTCCTGTAGCCCATCCCAGCCTTGTGCAGGTTTACAATTTTATCCCTGATGTCCTTACACAGCTCTCTGGTCTTGGCCATTGTGGAGAGGTTGGAGTCTGTTTGATTGAGTGTGTGGACAGGTGTCTTTTGTACAGGTAACGAGTTCAAACAGGAGCAGTTAATACAGGTAATGAGTGGAGAACAGGAGGGCTTCTAAAGAAAAACTAACAGGTCTGTGAGAGCCGGAATTCTTACTGGTTGGTAGGTGATCAAATACTTATGTCATGCAATAAAATGCAAATTAATTACTTAAAAAAATCATACAATGTGATTTTCTGGATTTTTGTTTTAGATTCCGTCTCTCACAGTTGAAGTGTACCTATGATAAAAATTACAGACCTCTACATGCTTTGTAAGTAGGAAAACCTGCAAAATCGGCAGTGTATCAAATACTTGTTCTCCCCACTGTATACATACACACAAATGAAAAAACATGCGTACATTCCTAACTTTTTTCAGTTCTGCACCACCCTTCTTTTTCAACGTCCAGCTGTCACACAATGTCCACTCCAAAATGTCATGAATGCTTTTTTTCTATATGAAGCCTCTCATTCTATCATTCTATTGGCTGCGTGGCTTAGGCCCCTTCTTAAAAAACTAATGTAATGCACACTGTTTGAGAGCCTCTGTGAAAGAACACATGCATTCATTTAAAAAACAGCATGTACTACATGTCTATATTCCTTATTTAAGCATGTATCTGAATTATAAAATATCAAACATGTTTATTATATTTTACCTTTGGCATCTCCCTACATGTGCCATAATGATACATAAAATAATCCTATAGAACAGGCCGGGCCGGTTGGCGACGCGCACCATAGGCTTGGTGCGGAGAGCAGGAACAGGCCGGACTGGGCTGACGACGCGCACCACAGGCTCGGTGCAAGGGACAGGAACAGGCCGGACCGTACTGGGGACACACGCCACTGGCCCTACGCGGGGATCAGGAACGGGCCGGACCGGACTGGTAACACACCCCAGTACCTCTCGCCGTGGCTCTACACTTTCCTTCCCCTTTAATACCAGTGGCCCCCGTAACCTGGCGGCCTCCTCTGCCAACCCGCTGGACCGCTCCATCGCGGCCTCCTGCTGCCCCGTCGTCCACAGCGTGAGCCCCCCTAAAAATGTTCTGGGTGTCTCTCCTCCTCGTGGACCAGGCCTCCATATCTCTCGCCAGACTCTCACCCCACTGCTCCAAAGTCCAACCTCTCTGCTCTTCACTTGGCTTGGCCCAGTCGAGGTTGCAAAGGAGATCCGCTAGAGATTCCCCTGGCGATGGCTCCTGGACACGCTGCTTGGTCCAGTTTTGGTGGGATCTTCTGTCACGATCAGCCGGGTACAGAGGACCAAGGCGCAGCGTGGAAGGTGAACATATTTATTTAATTTGAATGATAACAGGAACAAAAACAACAAACAATAACGTGACGTCCTTGGTCTAACACAAACCACACTGTGTACACGGAACAATATCCCACACCCCACTGTGGCAAACAGACTGAATAAATATGGTTCCCAATCAGAGACAACCAGCAACAGCTGACACTAGTTGCCTCTTATTGAGAACCACTTTGGCCAACCTAGAAACACAACAACTAGAATACACAAAGGAAACTCACACGCTCAACATACAAGTGTCCCCAGAGCCAGGGCGTGACAGAGAGTCCAGTCCAGTGTGAGAGATATATGCATTTTGAGGAATGAGGAAACACTGGGATCTCTCACAATATGTTCTCACACTAGGGTTTTATAGTAACAGATTAAATGTAACAGGGATTATGTAATTTTAATCAGCCCAGATTACATTAAACAAATGTAATCCGAAAACGGTTACGTTCTTAAAAACAGCAGAGTACATATCAAGATGTGACCTGCAAGATTTTGCCTCAAACACACGGAAATGGCAGATCTTTGAAAGCAGTGCTGAGCCACACTGCTCGAAAGTCACCTTTCAGTGGTTCATTTTCCTGTCTGTTCAAATATATTTTGAAATCTCAATAACTTCTTGGTTGCTTTCCACAGTTTTTAAACCAAAAAAAGTCAGACCACCACTTCAGGACAAATGCATCCTCCCACTTTTCATCAGGATCTTAGTGTTAAAATGACATGTTTGATTAGTCAACACAACACCTTCCTGTTTCCCCAAGCACTGGGATGACACACATGACAAATCAGCTGCTTACTCAGCTAAACCTCAAGTTTAGCTAAAAAGGGAAGCACAGCCGCGAGCTGCCCAGTGACACGAGCCTACCAGACGACCTAAATCACGTCTATGCTCGCTTCGAGGCAAGCAACGCTGAAGCATGCATGAGACCATCAGCTGTTCCGGATGACTATGTGATCACGCTCTCCGTAGCCGATGTGAGTAAGAATTTTAAGCAGGTCAACATTCATAAGGCCACAGGGCCAGACGGACTACCAGGTTGTGTCATCCGAGCATGCGCTGACCAACTGGCAAGTGTCTTCACTGACATTTTCAACATGTCCCTGGCTGAGTCTGTAATACCAATATGTTTCAAGCAGACCACCATAGTCCCTGAGCCCAAGAACACTAAGATAACCTGCCTAAATGACTACCGACCAGTAGCACTCACGTCTGTAGCCATGAAGTGCTTCGAAAGGCTGGTCATGGCTCACATCAACACCATTATCCCAGAAACCCTAAACCCACTCCAATTTGCATACCGCCCCATCAGATCCACAGATGACGCAATCTCTATTGCACTCCACACTGCCCTTTGCCACCTGGACAAGAGGAACACCTACGTGAGAATGCTATTCATTGACTAAAGCTCAACATTCAACACCATAGTGCCCTCAAAGCTCATCATTAAGCTAAGGACCCTGGGACTTAACTCCTGCCTCTGCAACTGGATCCTGGACTTCCTGACGGGCTGCCCCAGGTGGTAAGGGTAGGTAACAACACATCTGTCACGCTGATCCTCAACACGTAAGGGCCCCGCAGGGGTGCGTGCTCAGTCCCCCTCCTGTACTCCCTTGTTCACCCATGACTGCATGGCCAGGCAAGACTCCAACACCATCATTAAGTTTGCAGACGACACAACATCACCCACAACGATGAGACAGCCTATAGGGAGGAGGTCAGAGACCTGGCCGTGTGGTGCCAGGATAACAACCTCTCCCTCACGACAAAGCCTATTCCCCCTCAGGAGACTGAAAAGATTTGGCATGGGTCCTCAGATCCTCAACAAGTTCTACAGCTGCAAAATCGAGAGCATCCTGACTGGTTGCATCACCGCCTGGTATGGCAACTGTTCGGCCTCCGACCGCAAGGCACTACAGAGGGTAGTGCGTACGGCCCAGTACATCACAGGGGCCAAGCTTCCTGCCATCCAGGACCTCTATACCAGGCGGTGTCAGAGGAAGGCCCTAAACATTGTCAAAGACTTCAGCCACCCTAGTCATAGACTGTTCTCTCTGCTATCGCACGACAAGCGGTACCAGAGCGCCAAGTCTAGGTCCAAAAGGCTTCTTAACAGCTTCTACCCCCAAGCCGTAAGACCCCGGGACCACCCACACGTAAAAATGTATGCACACATGACTGTAAGTCGCTTTGAATAAAAGCGTCTGCTAAATGGCATATAATTTTTTTATTTTTTGACTCCTGAACAGCTAATCATGGCTACCCGGACTATTTGCACTGTCCAACCCACCCCACCCCACCCCCTCTTTTACGCTGCTGCTACTCTGTTTATTATCTATGCATAGTCACTTTAACTCTACCCACATGTACATATTACCTCAATTACCTCGACTAACCGGTGCCCCCGCACATTGACTCTGTACCGGTACCCCCCTGTATATAGCCTCCCTACTGATATTTTATTTTACTGCTGCTCTTTAATGATTTGTTATTTATATTTTTTACTTATCATTTTTTACTTAACACTTTTTTTCTTAAAATTGCATTGTTGGTTAAGGGCTTGTAAGTAAGCATTTCACTGTTGTATTCGGCGCATGTGGCAAACAAAATTGGATTTGATTTGATTTGAAGTTTCAGTGGAAATTAGTTCACTAAAATCTACCGGTCTGTCTTTGCAGACCGATCTACATGTTTTTGCAAACTTTGAATAGTCTACATTTAGAGTAGTTGCACAAGCGATCATCCAACTCATGAAATAATCTGATTTCTCTTGGATCCGTCCGTTGAAGTTTTTGTCATATGAGACTGTTCTTTCAGGCACTCAAATGACCATTTCCTCTTTTACTGGCCACAGTCTGTTTGGTGTAGTAATAATAGCAAAATCAATGAGTGTTGGGAAAGCTTTCCCTGGAACTTGACAGTGGAGCTGACCTTTTAGCAGTGATGCTATTGTAACGGAGTTAAGAACGTACCATAAACTCCCTCCACAGCTAGCTTGAAATGTTGTGGCTGGAGCCATCCAATCGGTACCTTTTTTGGGTGGCCCAAACCATTGGAACGTTGTCAAGGAGGGCGTGTGACTTGTGTGTTAGCAAAGCAGAGGTCCCGTGTTCGAGCCAGAAATTAGCCGTATCGGGGGAAGTGGTACTCGCTAAGCAAGCCATTTTACCATGAAGATGCAGCAGACAGCTGAGCCAGCACTTGCCCAAAGATGATGTGGAGTTTGGTGGGTTATAAAGTAACTGTCCAGTGTTTCCAGATTTCGATGAAATATGACCTATAATTAATTACAATAACCAACAGCTTGCAGATACAGTGCGGGTATATCCTACATGATGAGATCACGAGCCATACATGCCAGAACGTTGCAATTCAAAACCAAGTTTTGCATGCAAAACCTTTGCAGAGGTTTTAGTTAAAGGGCAATTCCACCACTTCTCAAACTTAGTTTCATTATCTCTTTCACAATACAAATGTCTATATATGTGAAAATGGCTCATTTGTACGTTTTGCTGAAAAAAATATGAAGTTCTACTCGATGACATCATCAAAAGTAAAAAAAAAAAAACGTTTAAAAACAGTGATTTTCAACACTATGAGATTCGCAGTGTTGTGGGGGGCAAGACAATACCTTTGCTCTGGCTAGGAAGTCATTGCAGGTTTTGAAAATCACCGTTTATCGTACTTTTAATCCTACCCTGTGATGTCACAAACACTCTTATTTTTAGGACCTTTCTTCTTATCACTTTAACCACAGATCATAGAAACACGCTGTTTTCACATATGTAGACACTGGTATGGTGCTGGAGATAATGAACATGAGGAAGAAAAGTGGCGGAGTTGCCCTTTAAGGTAGTTGATTAAAACTAGCCACTTGCGAAATGCACTCATTAAAAATAACCTCTGTGATTTCCATCTTGCTAGATACTATTTGGTATTTTATTCAATAGGGTAAACTAATGAGGTAGGCAGTGACTTAATTCTTCTATGCCAAAAAACCAGACCTTAGTCACTGGGCGCGTTTAGTGGTAAGCCGAGTAGCTGACTGTAGACGGAAGTCAACAAGTAAAGTCAGGGCGGTACATATGCACGACAGCAAGTCAGACGCCTTTGTTATTTCAGATGAAGTTTCCTGTCTTAGGTCAGTTAGGATCACCACTTTATTTTAAGAATGTGAAATGTCCGAATATTAGGAGAGAGAATTATTTATTTCAGCTTTTAATTTCTTTCATCACATTCCCAGTGGGTCAGAAGTTTACATACACTCAATTAGTATTTGGTAGCATTGCCTTTAAATTGTTTAACTTGGGTCAAACATTTCGGGTAGCCTTCCACAAGCTTCCCACAATAAGTTGGGTGAATTTTGGCCCATTCCTCCTGACAGAGCTGGTGTAACTGAGTCAGGTTTGTAGGCCTCCTTGCTCGCACACGCCTTTTCAGTTCTGCCCACACATTTTCTATAGGATTGAGGTCAGGGCTTTGTGATGGCCACTCCAATACCTTGACTTTGTTGTCCTTAAGCCATTTTGCCACAACTTTGGAAGTATGCTTGGGGTCATTGTCCATTTGGAAGACCCATTTGCGACCAAGCTTTAACTTCCTGACTGATGTCTTGAGATGTTGCTTCAATATATCCACATAATTTTCCTTCCTCATGATGCCATCTATTTTGTGAAGTGCACCAGTCCCTCCTGCAGCAAAGCACCCCCGCAGCATGATGCTGCCACCCCCATGCTTCTCGGTTGGGATGGTGTTCTTCAGCTTGCATGCTCCCCCTTTTTCCTCCAAACATAACAATGGTCATTATGGCCAAACAGTTCTATTTTTGTTTCATCAGACCAGAGGACATTTCTCCAAAAAGTAAGATCTTTGTCCCCATGTGCAGTTGCAAACCGTAGTCTGGCTTTTTTATGGCGGTTTTGGAGCAGTGTCTTCTTCCTTGCTGAGTGGCCTTTCAGGTTATGTTGATATAGGACTCGTTTTACTGTGGATATAGATACTTTTGTACCTATTTCCTCCAGCATCTTCACAAGGTTCTTTGCTGTTGTTCTGGGATTGATTTGCTCTTGTCGCACCAAAGTACGTTCATCTCTAGGAGACAGAACGCATCTCCTTCCTGAGCGGTATGACGGCTGCGTCAGCCCATGGTGTTTATACTTGCGTACTATTGTTTGTACAGATGAACGTGGTACCTTCAGGCATTTGGAAATTGCTCCCAAGGATGAAGCAGACTTGTGGAGGTCTACATTTTTTTTCTTCTGAGGTCTGGCTGATTTCTTTAGATTTTCCCATGATGCCAAGCAAAGAGGCACTGAGTTTGAAGGTAGGCCTTGAAATACATCCACAGGTACACATGCAATTGACTCAAATGATGTCAATTAGCCTATCAGAAGCTTCTAAAGCCATGACATCATTTTCTGGAATTTTCCAAGCTGTTTAAATGCACAGTCAACTTAGTGTATGTAAACTTCTGTCCCAGTGGAATTGTGATACAGTGAATTATAAGTGGAATAATCTGTCTGTAAACAATTGTTGGAAAAATTACTTGTGTCATGCATAAAGTAGATGTCCTAACCGACTTGCCAAAACTATAGTTTGTTAACAACAAATTTGTGGAGTGGTTGAAAAACTAGTTTTAATGACTTCAACCTAAGTGTATGTAAACTTCTGACTTCAACTGTAGGTGTTTTTATAGCATACGGGATATGCTCTGTTGTTTGCAGACACACAAAAACCAATAGACAGTGACAGCACTGACCTCATCAACCTCTCTCTCTCTCTCTCTCTCTCTCTCTCTCTCTCTCTCTCTCTCTCTCTCTCTCTCTCTCTCTCTCTCTCTCTCTCTCTCTCTCTCTCTCTCTCTCCCCTCCATTACAAATGAGGCTGTCATCCACCTATTATCATATTGCCGAATAGCACCAAAAAGATCTCTAAGGATCATGCCCTTGTACCTTCCTCATTATTATGTGTGATTGTGCAACATGGAATGTAACTGATGTGATTAAATGGAGTCCACAAAGATTCTTACTGGATGGTCATTGATTGCATGTCAGCATCACTACAGCCTGGAGTGTATTTCGTTCATTCTCAACCTCTATGTTGCTTTCTTCAGTAAGCATGTAAAGAACATAACTTGATTCAATCACATGAAGGACACAACACAGACAGAAAAGGATTAGACTACGTGTACATTAGTTCACATAAATTACTGGGTAAACAATATGAACAGGATTAGACTACATGTACATTATTTCACATAAATTACTGGGTAAACAATATGAACAGGATTAGACTACATGTACATCAGTTCACATAAGTCACTGGGTAAACAATATGCCAAGCAGTCAAATGCACTTTGTATTGACCCCACGACTTGGTTCTGGGTTACTTGCTCATCAAGGGCCAGTTTCCCAGACATAGATTAAGCTCTACGGGATTGGTGTCCCGTATACGGGACGGTTGAGCTAACGTGCGCTAATGTGATTAGCATGTCTGTTGTAAGCAGAGGTGGGTAGAGTAGCCAAAAATTGTACTCAAGTAAAAGTACTGTTTACTTCAGAATAATATGACTCAAGTAAAAGTAAAAAGTAGTCATCCAAATAATTACTTGAGTAAGAGTAAAAAAGTACTTGGTGAAAAAAAACTACTCAAGTACTGAGTAACTGTTGAGTAACGCCTGATTTATTTTTTAACACAAGACAACAATCAGACAGACAAAAATACAAAATAATCATCTTTAATGAATTACAAAATAGCTTAAATTAAAATAATTCAGGTAAATTCAAGTATTAAAAAATAAAATAATAAAAAATAAAAAATAAATAAGCACAAGTAACACACATTTCCAAACCTTTATACTTTTTTTACCACGCAGAACTAGAACGAGGCAGCCCATAAACTCTCATAAACGGTGTGTGTGTCTCCACAGTGACAGAACAACAGAAGGAAACACACAAACATTTCATACCAGGCATGCTGAACAGAAAACTGCACACCAGAAGGAAGGGGTCAACGTAAAATAATCAATAGGTGTTGATTAGGCCTTCTCAGTACCTTTGTATTGCATGGCAAGCAACAGCCCTTTTTCTGTGTGCCTAGAAATGAATACTCTGATCTGTGATTAGGCCACACTGCACATCTCACTGAGCAGAGGAAAAGAGCAGCAGTACACATCAACTGAAAAAGCACCAGTCCATGATAGATGGCCAAATAAAACAATATTGCAGGCCTAGTATCCCAGAACACAAATTAAGCTGAATGCATGTTCTCTAAAAGGCATTAGAGGAGAGTGATGTAGTTGTAGATCGGGCATTATGTTTACTTCCAGTTCCAATATCTAACAAGAAAAGTCAGCAAAAAAAAAGTCACACTAACTATATTGCCACCCTGTGGTTTGTCACTGACACACTATAATCCTAAATGACAGTAACATTATACAGAGTTATATAGGTCAATGTCTACTGGTTCACATTTGAATTGATAAACAAGTATATTTACCAGCATTTAAGATGTTCTCCTCTGTGGTCCAGGATGTTCTGAATCTTGGTAGGAGTATTGCTGCTGCAATCAGCTCAGGCTCTTTCATGACGTCTCCAAAACGTTTTCTGGATCCCTTGCTGCAGGGCGTGAACAAGAGGTGTACACATTTTGCAAGTTGACTCCAACTTCTTCAGCTTGTCCCGCAACTGGTAAAGTGTTGGCAGCAGGAGGCCCATATGCACAGATGATTCCCCTTGGAGGATATTAAGGGCCATGGCAACAGGCTTCATCACAGCAGCATACTCGACCAAAACCCATTTTCAGCTGGATTCAACCTATAAAAGATGTAACGATAAAACAATTACTTATAGCTATTTCTGGTACAATGTCTTTATTATGCATTGTACATGTTAAATACAAAAAAATATATATATATATATATTTCATTCAAGTCATCCACAATTGTCACACCACCATGCAAAGAAAACGTAGTTACTTGAGACAAGTGGATTCACCCATTAATCAGCAAGGCTTATTTACTTTTATTATTCTTTAAAAACAAAATATACATTTTGTCAACTTACATCTTTATCTTTAATGCTGTGCAGACATTGCGAATTGCTTGTTCTCCTTGCTCTCGGTGAATGCGCACAATCCTTTCTACAGCGAGGAACAGGGAGCTCCAGCGTGTCTGATTGGGTCGGAGAAACTGCAGCTTGCATTCACGTTCCACTGTTTCATGAGCCATGCTTGACCTGCTGGTTTTATTCCAAAGAGCATGACATTTTGCAAAAGCAGACCGAGACAGCCTCTTGTAGGTTTCGTTTGCAGCTCCTCCTGCAGCAGTGGCATCAACTGTGGATATAAGATTGAGGAGATGGCATGCACACTTTTGGTGCCTTGGAAGTTGGTACTCAAGGCCTGTGTTGTCATCCAGAATTGCAGACATCTTGATACTCCACCTCTGACTCACTCTGATCTTCTGTTGCATCATCAAGGGTGGAGTCACTCTGCTCTTGTACATTGATGGCTTCCTCCTCTTTCTCCTCACCATATAATCGAAAGGAAGTTTGAGCCACTGTCTGTTGTCGTCCTGGTCACTTTTTCCCTGATGTGGTACTCAGAATGTATTTCCTCTAATGCAGCAGCAAGGACATCAAACGTGTGCGAGCCTTTGACAGGTCTACAAGCCAATGTGGAGTGCCTCTCCAGTGAGGTGTTGTCTATCCAGTGACAGGTGACACCTAAGTAGCTACGTTAGCAACATAGTTCACAGCACTCAGCTTTTTGATGATTATGCTCTTCTTGTGTTTTGCAGCTTCTTGTATTCTTTGTGCATAACGTTTTCCTTGTCATTACTGTATGAGGTTGCAAGGTTTCTATCAAAGTATTGAAGGATGGCGTCTCAACCACAGAAAATGGTTGGTTGGCCTCACATACAAAAATTTAGCATCAGCTTGTCAAGCGTTGCTTGTGTTACCCGCCCTGGGGCAGCAAAGGCTGTGATTTTTGCATTTTTCACAAGAGTATCACTGGAAGAGGAGGATTTACGCTTTCTGTGGTTCTCTAGTAAGTCTGTGTACTTTGCCAGTTTGTTGGGGTGAATCCTCTGTGGACAAAAAAAAATCTGTGAGGCTACAGGGAGATCAAGACATTAAAAGAGACTTATTATCACATCAAATGTGGATATATATATATATATATATATATATATATATATATATATATATATATATATATTTATTATATATATATATATATATATATAGAAAATGTTTAAAACATATGTAACCTAAAAGACAAACATTCGCCTATCCACAGCAAAAAAAAAACGAATTTAGAAACTTACCGCACATGTTTCCTCGAGTTAGATGTTGAGTTCTTGAATGCTGAAATGTCCGTTTGTTTTGGTAGACACAGAAGACACCGCATAATGTAGCTGTTCTTTCGCACTTTTACTAAGGTAAACATGCTTTCAATATGAGGCCAGGGGTGCGGGTGTTCCTCCTCGTCTGTGTCTGCATTGCCGACGGCTAATTCTGACATTTTTGTGTTGCTATGACTGTAAAGCCAACCCGTCCCGCCACTGAGATTGAGTATGGTAAAGTGACGAGACTGCACAACTACGTTTGATTGGTGAAACACAGTCACGTGGTAGAGCCTTAGCGGAAGTCTCTCTCTCTGTCAAAATAAAACATTAAAATAAGGCATATGCGGGGGGGATAAAGACAATGACGCGTAGAATACCAAAGAGGTAAAAAGAAAAGTAACGACCTCATTGTAGCCTAATGTAGCGGAGTAAGAGTACAGTTTCTTCTTCACAAATCTACTCAAGTAAAAGTAAAACGTATAGTGATTTAAAACTACTCCTAGAAGTATAATTTTTTCAAAAACTTACTCAAGTAAATGTAACGGAGTAAATGTAACTCGTTACTACCCACCTCTGGTTGTAAGTA